>NC_057799.1:185344329-185374547 GCF_018294505.1 Triticum aestivum
CGGTGAGCTCCTCCTCCCTCCTCTCCGGTGAGCTCCTACTCCCTCCTCTCCGGTGAGCTCCTCCTCCCTCCTCTTCGGTGAGCTCCTCCTCCCTCCTCTTCGGTGAGCTCCCCTCATGGTTTCTCCTTCCTCCTCTCCGATGCTCCGGTGAACTCCTCTCCGGCGACCTCCTCCTCCTCTCCGGCGATGTAGGCGAGCACCTCTCCGGCGACCTCCTCCTCCTCCTCTCCGGTGAACTCCTCTCCGGCAAAAGAACACGGCAAAAGAACGTACAAGATCCAAAAACAGGAACAAAATTTGAAATAATATCGTGCAAAAAAATGAGCCAAAAAAATGAGCAAAAAATGGGCAAAACAATCGCGATCCAGATCCAAATTCAAAAATAGCAAACGATACTAATGGCGCAAGTGCGCCATTAGTATGCCGAAGTTACTAATGGCGCATCCTGTTGTTGTGCGCCATTAGTATGCCAAAGCACCTGGGTATAGATGGCCCCCTGGGAGGCATACTAATGGCGCACTGTTGTATATACTAATGGCGCATCTGGGGTGCGCCATTAGTATACCAGATACTAATGGCGCACCAGTGGTGCGCCATTAGTAAAATATACTAATGGCGTGGCACTAATGGCGCACCACTAATGCGCTATTAATGGCCAAATTAGGTGCGCCATTAGTAGGCCTTTTCCTAGTAGTGGTAGTAGGGATTCTTGTGATCCCATAGGTGTCTTTCCACACCGACACCATGTGTAGGGCAATTACGTATCATTAATTTCATCCTCTCCCAAGATTGTGCAACATGCTCATGATCAAGTTGCTTAAAATTCATAATATCGTTTCTAAGAGAGATGATCTTAGCGGGAGGAAAATACTTAGAGATAAAAGCATCTTTGCACTTATTCCAAGAATCAGTACTATTTTTAGGCAAAGACGAAAACCAAGTTTTAGCACGATCTCTAAGCGAAAACATAAATAGCTTCAATTTAACAATATCATTATCCACATCTTTCTTCTTTTGCATACACACAAATCAACGAAGTTTTTTAGATGCGTTGCGGCATCTTCACTAGGAAGGCCAGAAAATTGATTTTTCATAATAAGGTTGAACAAAGCGGTATTAATTTCACAAGATTCAACATCGGTAGTAGGAGAAATCGGAGTGCTAATAAAATCATTGTTGTTGGTATTGGAAAATTCACACAATTTAGTATTATCTTGAGCCATCGTGACAAACAGTCAATCCAACACAAAAGCACACAAGAAGCAAGCGAAAAGAGACGAACGGAAGAGGGCAAAGAAAGCGGCAAGGCTGAATTGGGGGAGAGGAAAACGAGAGGCAAATGGCAAATAATGTAATGCGAGGGATAAGAGTTGTAATGGTTACTTGGTATGTCTTGACTTGACTTGGTAACTGCGCCAGAGATGGCTAGATGCTGGGTGATCAAATCTTGACTTGACTTGGCGTAAGCCTCCCCGGCAACGGCGCCAGAAATCCTTCTTGCTACCTCTTGAGCACTGCGTTGGTTTTTCCCTTGAAGAGGAAAGGGTGATGCAGCAAAGTAGCGTAAGTATTTCCCTCAATTTTTGAGAACCAAGGTATCAATCTTGTAGGAAGTTACACACAAGTCACCTTATACCTGCACAAACAAATAAGAACCTTGCAACCAACGCGATAAAGGGTTGTCAGTCCCTTCACGACCACTTGCAAAAGTGAGATCTGGTAGAGATAATAAGATAAATATTTTTCGTATTTTTATGGTATAGATTGAAAGTAAAGAATGCAAAGTAAAAATAGATTGGAAACTTATATGATGGAAAGTAGACCCCGGGGCCATAGGTTTCACTAGTGGCTTCTCTCAAGATAGCATAAGTATTACGGTGGGTGAACAAATTACTGTCGAGCAGTTGATAGAAAAGTGCATAATTATGAGAATATCTATGCATGATCATGTATATAGGCATCACGTCCGCGACAAGTAGACCGAAACGATTCTGCATCTACTACTATTACTCCACATATCGACCGCTATCCAGCATGCATCTAGAGTATTAAGTTCATAAGGACAGAGTAACGCATGAGGCAAGATGACATGATGTAGAGGGATAAATTCAAGCAATATGATATAAACCCCATCTTTTTATCCTCGATGGCAACAATACAATGCGTCCCTTGCTGCCCCTGCTGTCACTGGGAAAGGACACCGCAAGATTGAACCCAAAGCTAAGCACTTCTCCCATTGCAAGAAAGATAAATCTAGTAGGCCTAACCAAACTGATAATTCGAAGAGGCTTGCAAAGATAACCAATCATACATAAAAGAATTCAGAGAAGATTCAAATATTGTTCAAAGATAATCTTGATCATAAACCCACAATTCATCGGATCTCGACAAACACACTGCAAAAAGAATTACATCGAATAGATCTCCAAGAAGATCGAGCAGAACTTTGTATTGAGATCCAAAGAGAGAGAAGAAGCCATCTAGCTAATAACTATGGACCCGAAGGTCTGTGGTAAACTACTCACACATCATCAAAGAGGCTATGGTGTTGATGTAGAAGCCCTCCATGATCGATTCCCCCTCCGGTGGAGCACCGGAAAAGGCCCCAAGATGGGATCTCACGGGTACAGAAGGTTGCAGCGGTGGAAATAGGGTTTCGTGGTGCTCCTGGATGTTTTCGAGGTACATGGGTATATATAGGAGGAAGATGTAGGTCGGTGGAGCTGCGAGGGGCCCACGTGGGTGGGGGCGCCCAGGGGGGCAGGCGCCCTCCCTGCCTCCTGGACTCCTCGCTTCTTTCTTGACGTCCACTCCAAGTCCTCTGGATCATGTTTGTTCCAAAAATAACTCTGCCGAAGGTTTCATTCTGTTTGGATTGCGTTTGATATTCTTTTTCTGCGAAACATTGAAATAGGCAAAAAAACAGCAATTTGCACTGGGCCTTCGGTTAGTAGGTTAGTCCCAAAAATAATATAAAAGTTCTTAGTAAAGCCCATTAAACATCCAAAACAGATAATATAATAGCATGGAACAATAAAAAATTATAGATACGTTGGAGACGTATCAGGATCGTCCTGGAAAGTCTGCTTATCCTATTGGGCGGACCAAGATGGAAGTTGCGTTTGGTGATCAATACAATTACATATCAGACTTCCTGATGTCTGAGGTGGTCAATATTAAGAGCCCATATCATGCTCTTTTCGGCCGGTTGGCTTACGCTCGTTTTATGGCCCGACCCTGCTATGTTTGTCTCAAGCTCAACATACCTTGGCCAGAAGGCACCATCATTGTCGATGGCGATAGAAGGATTGATCGTGAGTGTGTGAAGAAGGGGACACATCTTATGCTGAGTCGGCATCCGCAGTAGAGGAGTTAATGTTTTATACATCCAATATTGACCCGGCCGATATGACCCCCCCCTAAAGAAACCCACCACAAAGTCTGATCCCCCACTCAAGTTTAAGTCGGCCGAGGACACGAAACAAGTTGACTTCACCCCTGGCGACTTGTCGCAACAGTTCATTATTGGGAATGGCATGGATCCCAAATAGGAAAGCGCGCTCATCAAATTCATCAGTGACAATCGGGAAAATCTTCGCATGGAAACCTTCTGAGATGCCTGGTGTACCGAGAGAATTCACTGAGCACCACCTCAATGTTGATCCTAAGATGAAACTAGTTCGGAAATACCTTCATCGTTTTAACGAGGAGAGACGCAAAGCTATCAAGGAAGAAGTGGCCCGGCTCCTAGCTGTCGAGTTCATCGTGGAAGTATTTCATCATGAGTGGCTGGCCAATCCAGTGCTTGTTTTGAAGAAAATGGTACTAGGCGTATGTGTGTTGATTACACAAATCTTAACAAGGCTTGTCCCACAGACCCGTTTGCCCTCCCCCGGATTGACCAGATCATTGATTCCATAGCTGATTGTGAGAGTTTATGTTTCCTGGGTGCTTACTCAGGCTATCATTAGATAAGGATGGCTGTTGAGGATCAGGAGAAGACGACCTTCATCACACCCTTTGGGGCTTTCTGCTATGTCTCCATGACTTTTGGGCTTAAGAGCGCGGGAGCCACTTATTAGCGTTGCGTACAGAATTGTTTTCACCATCAGATGGGGTGCAATGTGTCAGTGTCAAAATCGACGGATCTTGGGTAGGGGGTCCCGAACTGTGGATCTTGGATCGATGGGGAACAAGGGACGCAGAACGTGATATTTACCCAGGTTCGGGCCCTCTTTAAGAGTTAATACCCTACGTCCTGCTTGATTGTATTGCTTGTGTATATGGGGATTACAAAGCTGATCTACCTCGAGATCAGAGGAACTAAACCCTAACTAGTAGGATGGCGATTATTCTCCTAGCCTCTACGGACTGAACCCCCTGGTTTATATAGACACCAGGGATACTACAGTTTATAGATAGTCAGTTACATCAAGGAAACGCCGGATCTTCCATCTTGACTTTGGGTATACACCAAGGCACAAGTGTCTTCCGTCCGGACACGGTGCGGCCCATCAATCCGGCCCACGTGAGGTGAGCCGGCACCCCGAGGCCCCCCTAGTCCAGGACTCCCTCAGGAGCCCTTGAACTAGCCTTCAACGTCGGCTTCATATATCTCCCATGACTGCAGGCTCTGGCTTGCACGCGAGTTCCCTTTCTCCCGAGTATTCAGAATAATCCTCTTCTAGAGAAGTCTTCAAACGATCCTTGATCCAATTCGGCCATACGCCGAGCAGTGTCCGAAGTCTGAATTATTTGTTTTACCTAGCCCCGAAGGCCAATCGTTCGAGTGTGAACAATATCTTCGACAGACAAATTTTGGCGAAGGGTCGCGCTCGGTCATAAACATAAAGACTCGATACGCGGCTCGAGGCCGCCCCTTCATAGGTACGTCTCTTTGAGGTGGAGATCGTGTCCCATTTTTAAGGGATTCGATCAATGATTTCATAGCATCCCACTCGCGCATAACTCCACGAGTTTATCTGGAATAGGCAAGGTGAGCGGCGCATTTATAGGACTCTTGGTATTACGACTGCTTATAAAAGGGAGTAGCCACAATTGTCCCCATGTGCCTTCTTCTTCCTCTCACCACAGCCTTCCCAATTGACATAACTCGAGCACTCCAACCCATTTCTCCGCCACGGCTCTGCTCCCCGTTCTTGGCGATGGCTGGATCCGGTACGGGGGGTAAGTGGGATGCCTCGGCCGTCACCAATAAGGATATCGAGGACTTGAAGCGCGCCGGCTACCTCCCAGCCGTCGTTGGTCACCGGGCCCTAGAAGTGGGCTAGGCCGTTGCCACACCGCAGCCTGGTGAGAGGGTGGTGTTCGTCCCCCACTTCGTCCGAGGGCTAGGATTTCCGCTCCACCCCTTCGTCCGAGGGTTGATGTACTTTTATGGGCTAGACTTTCACGATCTAGCCCCGAACTCCATCCTCCACCTTTCATCCTTCACATCGTTTGTGAGGCTTTCCTCCGCATTCATCCACTCTTCAACTCATGGCTAAAGGTATTCAATGTGAAGCCAAAGATTGTGGACGGCCAACAAGCAGACTGCGGGGGAGCCATGGTTAGCAAGCTTACCCGTGTAGAGTGGCCGACGGGCACGTTCATAGACACGATCAAGGTTTGGCAGAGAGAGTGGTTTTATATCACAGAACCACGTGACACGGCCTGGCGGCGGCCCCGGATTTCAGATCCGGACCTCCCATGAGGCCGACCTCATGGACCAAGAAGAGCCCAACTGGGGGTCTCCCGAAGAAGTGGAACTGCTACAAACCGCATCCTCAGCGTGAACAAGGCTGGTGTCAAGCTAACCAGCGTGATCCAAGTGATGCTCAATCGACGCCTCCTCCCTTGCTAGCAGCGGGACACCCCGATGTGAGCGTACAAGTTCGAAAACCCCACCACCATACGTCACTTCCCCGACACCACCTATGACAAGCTATGGAGGGCGCTATTCAAACCCCAAAAAGAAGATTGGCCAGTAGAAGATGAGGAGGACACCGGCCTCGACGCCGAACACCCTCCCAAGAAGGTAACAAGACTTTTAACCGTTCTAAAGTCGGACATTCATATTAAAGTAGATTGATTCTTCGCTCTCCTATTCCCGCAAGGTTCGGTCGAGAAGGCCGAGAAGATGAACTACCTGGCCCCGCTGCCCGAAGACCCCCGGTCAGCTCAGCGGGAAGAAATGCTGGCCGCGGCGCCTTATAAGGTGCTAGAGAAAAAGGAACACAAGAAAAAGAATAACCCTGCGAAGGAGGCCCGGGAGGCTCTCCTCCCGCGGATCCCTTCGGACACCAAGTCCGAGGACACCCATGTCGCCTCCACATACGAGGGGGAGCATGACGAAGAGACGGAAGAGGAGAGTGACTCTCCCCGCACCAGAAAAAGAGGGACCTCCGCAGAGGCCCAACAGGGGCATCCTCCCTCGCCTCCGAAGAGGGGCAGGGGGAATTTGGTCATACCCGACGACAGTTCGGACTCTGATAAGGAGTCCGTAGCCTCCGAGAAGGTTCCAGAGAAGGTTCACAGGGTCAAGCCTCGCGCGGAATGGTGAGAATCCGGACACGGTTTGGGCATTGGTTTTACTAACCCACCATTAACTACATGTGCACACTCATGTTGCAGCGCGCCGCGCGACCTCCCTACCGACCAGATATCGGAGGGCACCTCTCCGCCAGCTGATCTGGCAGAAAGCACGGACAACTCGCATTCTGCGCCTCCTCCGGTCATCGGCGAGACTAGGGAGGTGCTATCCCAGAGGACCCCTCCCATAACGAACACGGGGGGTGACATCAATGTTGACATGGTCGAAGCTAACACTTCGGCTGCCACGGACCAGGAGAAGGAGCTCGGGCAAACCGAGTCCTCTTAGCAGATGATTCTCGAGCCTTCACGGCCTTCCGAAGCATCACAGCCACCCCTCAACAAACGGGGAGCCGAGGCCCCACCGCCGGTGCCGAGCATCAGGGTCCGGGTTGCGGCAGATTGGCCGGACCTGATGGAGGAGGCCATGAACGACTCCTCCATTGAAGCCGAACGTCATGCCCTGATGGGCGCGGTTTTACAAAGCGTTCGGTTCGTGAACAATGGATTGAAACAAGCTGTGACGGCCTCCTGACAGGCTTTGAGGTAAGCAAAGTAATGTTCTGTCCTTCATAAAAGTATATTTTATATTCAGGACATAGCGATCCTTACACGTAGCAGCTCCCGAGACTCTCGTAGGTTTGGAAAAGAAACCTGGCTGAAGATCCAGATCGTCCGAATAATGGGCTAACCGAGGTGCTTGTTTCGCAAATGTAGGCCTCAGCGTTAGTGGCGGCGGCCAACACCGCCGAACTTGCCGAGATGAATCCGAAGCTGAAGTGTCCAATGAAGAGCTCGACCTTGTCCACAAGCAATTCGACGAGGCACAAGGTTAGTATAAGTGAATTGTGGTTCCTTGGGATTCTTTGTCGAACAAAGCATTCGGAATTATCCCTAACGGGTGGCTGTTTCACAGCTACCGCCGCGAAGGTCGAGAGCCGCAAGGCCGAACCGCTGCGAGCCAGGAAGGAAGCGACAGAACAGAAGGCGGTGGCCAAACAGGCGGCTTCCGATACTGCGTTGGTGAAAACCGAACGCGAGAAGCATGAGTCTAGGTTGGCCGAAGTACAACCAGAGCTCAAGGATGCCGTTACAAAATGTGAGGACTTTGAGCAAAAGAACAAGGAGCACACCACTGCGCTGGCAAACATGAAGACGGAGATCCAAGATGCACGATCGGAGACACATAGCGCCCGAGAGGAGCTCTGGCAAGTGAAGCAAATTGCTAATGGTAAGCAGTACTTATTCCAGAGTGTATTTGGCAGCCAAAGATTCAAGTTGCTCACCCGGGTCTAGCGTTCTGCAGGCGCCATTGCGGATCTCCCGAAGAGTGTGGCCGATGCCACAAGGCACTATGCTACCCGGGATGGTTACGCTATGCTAAAGCTGTTCTAGGCGCAATTCCAAGCGCCTGAGCACCCTCCCCTCCTCATGAATCAAATGAAGAAGTTGATGGAGATGCACCGAATGGTGGAACCGGCCATTAAGGACCTCTGTGTCCGGCTATGGCCCTCCGAGCCTGTACCGAGCAACTACTTCAGTCTAGTGGCGAAGTTGTGTTATGCGTCCGCCCGGATTGATGTTGTCAAGTGTTCGATGTGCATTGAGGGGGCTCATATGGCGTTTACGAAGACCATGGTGCATGGCCGAAGATCAAGCCTATCGAAATGGTGACAGGTCCTCCGCCTGTTGGGAAGGAGCATAGCCGCCCGGAGGAGTACTTCGCCGCCGTGATGGATGGAGCTCGGGTCGTGGAGGCACAGTGTTCCAAGGATATATTCCTTGAGTAACTATGTTGTAATGTATGAACTTGTGGTGAAACCTTTATGCTTTATGATCCAATGGTATATTGTATGGTTTATAATGTTTTTGTATATTTTGTGTTTAATTTTGACTCCTGTGCAGCCGTTTTTATTCTGAAAGTTACCAGTCGCCGGCTTCAGCCCCCACGTAGATGCTACGAAGGGTGTTCTATTCTCCGCACTATAACCCTTAGCCGAGTGCCCAGAGGCGGTAGTGTAGGAGAAGAACAAGGCCATTGGACTATGCGGCTTTAAGACTTTCACTTAGCCAGAGAAGCTTGACTGTGGGGGCTGGTGACCAGCCCCCAGTGTGGTGAGATGTTAGTCGAACCCTAGGGCCAAGTATCGATCACTTGATTTGTTCAAAGACGAATCCTTCATAGTTAACGGGACAATCGCTAACGATTTTTTGGTTTGAAGACCAGTCATCGGATCGCCGACCTATTCTCGCGTATTATGATAGTCAGTTTTTGGCTTTGTCCACTGAGGTACTTGACCGAACGAGGCGGAAGTACAATCGCAGCGGTTCTCCCTTTACCTTCTTAGCCGAATGTGTGGAACGTCAGGAGGTAAACACAAGAGCGGGCAACCCAACTATTGACCCAAAGACATAATACAGAACCAATGCATATAATGCAATATCCAAAACCCAGAACACAGTGGAAAAAGGTGTCGGTCTTTTAGTGTATAGGGTGAGCGTCTAGGCCAAGCCCCCGGTCTAATAACCGGTATATGTAGAAAATCCGAAGTGTATGACACTTGGTTGAGGCAGATTCGAGGAGCGGAGAGGAAAAAACAGGGAAATATACAGCGTGAACAACTGTAGAAGAAGCGTAAAAGGGTTTGTTTTATTTCCAATAAGCTCATGACGTCTAGACGTACAAATCAAACTGCCGAACACAGCGCCGGAAATGATAAGTTCCTTTTTAAAAGAGGAAAAACGAATTTACAGATGAAATTTTTAGGTAGGACCTTGATGCGTGGGTTAACTCCCGAACTGTGCCCTACTGCACGTGTGCGGCTTTGCTTCTGTTGGAGAGAGCTACTCCATCGGTTGATTGTTTGCTAGCGTGTCCTTGAGAGGGAGACTTCAACAGGTCACTGTATTGGTGGGGCTTGATGTCGGAGAGGTCCTAGATGGTACCTGTTCATAGTCCGAAGACGCACTATTTTGAGGTGCGTTCAGAACGAACTCTTGGTGATAGACCCCATAGCTGCCCATGGTACTTTCGGAGTGAAGTTGTGGTGTCGAGGCACGTAGTGAGCTTTTGTGGTGGGCATGCCATGGGGGCGTATTCCTATGTATGTCGAACACAGGGAGGCCCCTTGGCTGGAGATAGGGCCTGTGCTCGCTTGTTTACCTGCTGTGCCTTGATGGTCAGCTCGCACTTCGGCCCTTCATTTTCGGCTGCCAAGGTCGCGGTGTGTTCCTCCATCCGAAGAGAGTGCTCCATATTGCCATTGACTGTGATGACGCCTCGTGGTCCAGGCATCTTCAGTTTGAGATAGGCATAGTGGGGGAAGTGTGATACGTCTCCAACATATCTACAATTTTTTATTGTTCCATGCTATTATATTATCCATCTAGGATGTTTTATATGCTATTTTATATGATTTTTGGGACTAACCTATTAACCTAGAGCCCAGTGCCAGTTTCTGTTTTTTCCTTGTTTTTGAGTATTGCAGAAAAGGAATACCAAACGGAGTCCAATTGACCTGAAAATTCACGGAGATTGTTTTTGGACCAGAAGAAGCCCACGGAGTACCGGAGATGGACCAGAAGAGTCCCGAGGCCACCACGAGGGTGGGGGCGTGCCCCCCTACCTCGTGGCTGCCTCGTGGACCCCCCTGACTTGTTCCCGACGCGAACACCTCTTATTTATCCCCAAACTTCTAGAACCTAACCTAGATCAGGAGTTCCGCCGCCGCAAGCCTCTGTAGCCACCAAAAACCAATGGAGACCTTGTTCCGGCACCCTGCCGGAGGGGGGGATCCCTCACCGGTGGCCATCTTCATCATCCCGGCGCTCTCCATGACAAGGAGGGAGTAGTTCACCCTCGGGGCTGAGGGTATGTACCAGTAGCTATGTGTTTGATCTCTCTCTCTCTCTCGTGTTCTTGATTCGGCATGATCTTGATGTATCGCGAGCTTTGATATTATAGTTGGATCTTATGATGTTTCTCCCCCCTCTACTCTCTTGTAATGGATTGAGTTTTCCCTTTGATGTTATCTTATCGGATTGAGTCTTTAAGGATTTGAGAACACTTGATGTATGTTTTGCATGTGCTTATCTGTGGTTTCAATGGGATATTCGCGTGATCTACTTGATGTATGTTTTGGTGATCAACTTGCGGGTTCAGTGACCTTGTGAACTTATGCATAGGGGTTGGCACACATTTTCGTCTTGACTCTCCAATAGAAACTTTGGGGCACTCTTTGAAGTTGTCTGTGTTGGTTGAATAGATGAATATGAGATTGTGTGATGCATATCGTATAATCAAACCCACGAATACTTGAGGTGACATTGGAGTATCTAGGTGACATTAGGGTTTTGGATGATTTGTGTCTTACGGTGTTATTCTAGTACGAACTCTAGATAGATCGAACGGAAAGAGTAGCTTCTTGTTATTTTACTACGGACTCTTGAATAGATCGACCAGAAAGGATAACTTTGAGGTGGTTTCGTACCCTACAATAATCTCTTCGTTTGTTCTCCTCTATTAGCGACTTTGGAGTGACTCTTTGTTGCATGTTGAGGGATAGTTATATGATTCAATTATGCTATTATTGTTGAGAGAACTTGCACTAGTGAAAGTATGAACCCTAGGCCTTGTTTCAACGCATTGCAATACCGTTTGTGCTCACTTTTATCATTAGTTACCTTGCTGTTTTTATATTTTCAGATTACAAAAACCTATATCTACCATCCATATTGCACTTGTATCACCATCTCTTCGCCGAACTAGTGCACCTATGCAATTTACCATTGTACTGGGTGTGTTGGGGGCACAAGAGACTCTTTGTTATTTGATTGCAGGGTTGCTTGAGAGAGACCATCTTCATCCTACGCCTCCCACGGATAGATAAACCTTAGGTCATCCACTTGAGTGAAATTTTCTACTGTCCTACAAACCTCTGCACTTGGAGGCCCAACAACGTCTACAAGAAGAAGGTTGCGTAGTAGACATCAAGCTCTTTTCTGGCGTCGTTGCCGGGGAGGCGACGAAAGCGGCACTAACACCCCGTCAACGAAGCTCTTTTCTGGCGCCGTTGCTGTGGAGGTTAGTGCTTGAAGGTATATCTTTAGATCTTGCAATTGAATCTTTTAGTTTGATGTTTTATCACTAGTCTAGTCTATAAAAGAAAACTACAAAAAATGAAATTGAGGTTGCCTCATATGCTTCATCTTTTTAATATCTTTCGTGAAAATGATGGGAAGGAAAATTGTGCTCAAGTACTAGAAGAAGAATTACATAGCATGCTTGGCATAAAATATGTGAATGATGAGCATGATTGCAATGTTGTTATTATTAATTCTTTGAATACCCATGATGCTAATGATATGCAAAGCCACAAGCTTGGGGATGCTATGTTTGATGAAGATGATATGTTTAGTCCCTCAAGTTTTGATGAGCAAATTCATTATGATGAAAGCATGCCTACTATTTATGATGATTATTGTGACGACACGTATGCTATATAGAATAAACATAACCATGAAACTTGTCATCATGATTTTAAATTTTCAATTGGATTATGCTTCACATGATAGTTTTTTTGTTGAGTTTGCTCCCACTACTGTTGATGAGAATAAATTTTCTTATGTGGAAAGTAGTAAAATTTCTATGCAAGTAGATCATGAAAATAATGCTTTATGTGCTGGTTATATGGTTATATTCATTCATGATGCTACTGAAAATTATTATGAGGGAGGAACATATGCTTGTAGGAGTTGCAATAATATCAAGTTTCCTCTCTATGTGCTTACAGTTTTAAAGTTATGCTTGTTTTGCCTTCCTATGCTAGTTGATTATTGTGCCCATAAGTTGTTTTCTCACAAAATCCCTATGCATAGGAAGTGGGTTAGACTTAAATGTGCTAGTCATATTCTTCATGATGCTCTCTTTGTGTTTCAATTCTTATCTTTTATGTGAGCATCATTGAAATCATCATGCCTAGCTAGAAAGGCATTAAAGAAAAGCGCTTGTTGGGAGACAACCCAATATTCACCCCTACTGTTTTTGTGTGTCCACATGATTAAGCTAATGTATTGATCATGTTTTATAGCTTTTGTTTCAATAAAGTGCCAAGTAGAACCTTTGGGAAGACTTGGGTGAAAGTTAATGTGATCTTGCTGTAAAAAACAGAAAATTTGCGCTCACGAGATTAACTGTCATTGTTTTACAGAAGAGTGATTTTAAGTTGATTCTTTTTGAAGAAGATTAATATACAAATTCCTCACGTCCACCAATTTATTTCAGAATTTTTGGAGTTACAGAAGTATTCTAATGATATAGATTGCTACAGACTGTTCTGTTTTTGACAGATTCTGTTTTCTGTGTGTTGTTTGCTTATTTTGATGAATCTATGAGTAGTATCAGAGGGTATGAACCATAGAGAAGTTGGAATACAGTAGATATTACACCAATATCAATTTAGAATGAGTTCACAACAGTACCTAAGTGGTGATTTATTTTCTTATACTAACGGAGCATACAAGTTTTCTGTTAAGTTTTGTGTTGTGAAGTTCTCAAGTTTTGGGTAAAGATTCGATGGACAATGGAATAAGGAGTGGCAAGAGCCTAAGATTGGGGATTCCCAAGGCACCCCAAGGTAATATTCAAGGACAACCAAGATCCTAAGCTTTGGGATGCCCCGGATGGCATCCCCTCTTTCGTCTTCGTTCATCGGTAACCTTACTTGGAGCCATATTTTTATTCACCACATGATATGTGTTTTTCTTGGAGCGTCATTTTATTTTATTTTGTTTTGCTTGATGTTTGAATAAAATCCGAAGATCTTAAATTCTGAAATGTTAGAGATTCTTCACATAGTTGCATAATTATTCGACTACTCATTGATCTTCACTTATATCTTTTGGAGTAGTTTGTCATTTGCTCTAGTGCTTCACTTATATCTTTTAGAGCACGACGGTGGCTTTATTTTAAAGAAATAGATGAACTCTCATGCTTCACTTATATTATTTTGAGAGTCTTTTAGAACAACATGGTAATTTGCTTTGGTTATGAATTTAGTCCTAATATGATGGGCATCCAAGAGGGATATAATAAAAACTTTTATATAAAGTGCATTGAATACTATGAGAAGTTTGATTCCTTATGATTGTTTTGAGATATGAAGATGGTTATATTAGAGTCATGCTAGTGAGTAGTTGTGAATTTTAGAAATACTTGTGTTGAGGTTTGCAAGTCCCGTAGCATGCACGTATGGTAACCGTTGTGTAACAAATTTGAAGCATGAGGTGTTTCTTTGATTGTCTTCCTTATGTGTGGCGGTCGGGGACGAGCGATGGTCTTTTCCTACCAATCTATCCCCCTAGGAGCATGCGCGTAGCACTTTGTTTCGATGACTGATAGATTTTTGCAATAAGTATGTGAGTTCTTTATGACTAATGTTGAGTCCATGGATTATACACACTCTCACCCTTCCACCGTTGCTAGCCTCTCTAGTACCGCACAACTTTGGCCGGTACCTTAAACCCACTATTTACCTTCCTGAAAACAGCCACCATACCTACCTATTATGGCATTTCCATAGCCATTCCGAGATATATTACCATGCAACTTTCCACCATTCCGTTTATTATGACACGCTTCATCATTGTCATATTGCCTTGCATGATCATGTACTTGACATCGTATTTGTGGTAGAGCCACCATTCATAATTTTTCACACATGTCACTCTTGATTCATTGCACATCCCGGTACACCGCCGGAGGCACTCATATAGAGTCATATTTTTGTTCTAGTATCGAGTTGTAATTTTTGAGTTGTAAGTAAATAGAAGTGTGATGATCTTCATTATTAGAGCATTGTCCCATGTGAGGAAATAAAAAAAGAGAAGAGAAAGGCCAAATAAAAAAAAGAGAAGGCCCAAAAAAACAAAAAAAATGAGAGAAAAAGAGAGAAGGGGCAATGCTACTATCCTTTTTCCACACTTGTGCTTGAAAGTAGCACCATGATCTTCATGATAGAGAGTCTCTTATTTTGTCACTTTCATATACTAGTGGGAATTTTCGTTATAGAACTTGGCTTGTATATTCCAACAATTGGCTTCCTCAAAATGCCCTAGGTCTTCGTGAGCAAGCAAGTTGGATGCACACCCACTTAGTTTCTTTTGTTGAGCTTTCATACATTTATAGCTCTAGTGCATCCGTTGTATGGCAATCCCTACTCTCTCACATTGATATCTATTGATGGGCATCTCCATAGCCCATTAATATGCCTAGTTGATGTGAGAGCATCTACCTCTTTTTTGTCTTCTCCACAACCACCATTCTATTCCACCTATAGTGCTATGTCCATGGCCCGCACTCATATATTGCATGAAAGTTGAAAAAGTTTGAGAATACTAAAGTATGAAACAATTGCTTGGCTTGTTATCGGGGTTGTGCATGATGGGGGCATTTTGTGTGACTAAAATGAAGCATGCCCAAACTAGATGATTTTGTAGGGATTAGCTTTCTTTGTCTATGTGTAGCGACCAGACCTCAAACAGTCTGTGCTGCTGTGCACCAGTGTCATCCCTGGATCAGTAATGCTGACACGCACAGTACAAATGGAGGATTTATAACAGAGTAGCAATCACACACTTATTACATCGAATATCTCAAAAGAGAATAAGTATGATAAATATGGCTTAAGGCCATCTAAATACGATAACAGTGGAAGGCTTGTAAGATAAGTGAGTCCATCAACTCCAACGGCATCACTGAGTATAAGACCACGACCTAAGGCACCTTACTCGTCGTTTGAAAAGTCTGCAACACAAACGTTGCAGCCCGAAAATGGGTCAGCACATGGAATATGCTGGCAATGTAACACATAGAGAATAATGAACATAGTAATGCTATACTACATGCATATATGGCTGCTGGAAAGCTCTATGGTTACAGTTTTGCGAAAAGCCTTGGCCACAAGTGATCTTGAGGCTGCGTGGTGGCCGCATTTGCCTTGGTGGATATCCTTGAGGATTGCCACTCCTTTTTCTGGCTCGACACAGCGCTGGAAGACTCCAGTGACGCTGCGCTTAACAAGCTCTCTGTTGATTATTGCATATGCTCCGGCTCGTCGTTGCACTAGTCTTGCTGAGATCTCATCAGCCGGCAGCTCTCTGCTGACTAGGAACTTGAGGATGGGCTGGGCCCATGATGGAGCTGTGACTTCTTCTTCTGTTAGGACGGCCACCATGACTCGGGTGGGTGGGTCGGGAGGCGTGGAATTGGAGTCGGCCACCGCTTCTTGTGTTGTTGCAGTCCCCGGGCCGACTGCTGCAGTCCCCGGGCCGGGTTCTGAAGTCCCCGGGCCGGGTGCGACTACAGCAGTCGGCGGGCCAGTTGTCGAAGTCCCCGTGCCGCCCGCGGGGTTCCTCCAGTCGGATCCGGCTGCATCTGGTACAGGCGGTACGGAGATAGAGTCCGACTCTGGAGACGGCTTGATGGACGGCTTGAGGAGGCGCTGGAGGGAGACGCCAGTCAGTATGGCTTGTCGGGTGGAGCCGATCCGTGCTAGGACATCTGCTTGGTCGTTGTTGGCCCTTGGCACGTGAAGGAACTCGCACCCTTCGAAGTACCCGCTGATCTGCTGGACTAGGAATCGTTAGCTCGCCATGTTCACGTCCTTGGCGTCCCAGTCGCCAGACGACTGCTGGACCACCAAGTCTGAGTCGCCGTAACACAGGATCCGGCGTATGCCGAGCTCTTTGGCTAGCCGGAGCCCATGTACGAGCGCCTCGTACTCGGCCACGTTGTTGGAGGCGGCGAAGTGGATTTGCAGCGTGTATCTGAGCTTGTCGCCTTTGGGAGAGGTGAGGACGATGCCGGCTCCCAAGCCGGTGCGCATCTTGGACCCGTCGAAGTGCATCCGCCAATGGGTAGAGTCGGGAGCCGGCGGTAGGTACTGGGTCTCGGCCCAGTCGACGAGGAAGTCGGCCAATGCTTGGGACTTGATGGCGGTGCGGGGTTGGTAGAAGATTGTGTATGGTGCCAATGCAATGGCCCATTTAGCCACCCGGCTGGATGCATCCCGGCTGCCTATGATCTCGGCGAGCGGGGTGGTGCACACGACCGTGATGGGATGCTCTTGGAAATAGGACTTCAGCTTCTTGGCGGCGAAGTACACCCCATAGCACATCTTCTGGTAGTGCGGGTAGTTCTGCTTTGAGCTGGATAGCACTTCGCTTAGATAGTACACCGGCCTCTGGACTAGCTGGGCTCGGCCTTCTTCCGGGCGCTGGACCACAACAACAGTACTGACCACTCGGCTAGTCGCGGCAATGTAAAGCAGCATGGGCTCCTTCTCAGTCGGCGCTGCCAGGACAGGCGGAGTGGTCAGCATCTTCTTCAACTCATGGAAGGCTTGGTCGGCTTGGTCGTTCCACTCGAAGTGAGTGGACTTCTTCATGAGTCGGTACAGGGGGAGAGCCTTCTCTCCTAGTCGGCTGATAAAGCGATTCAGGGAGGCCAAGCACCCGGTGAACTTCTGCACATCTCGCAATTTGGTGGGAATCTCCATCCTCTCGATGGCCTTGATCTTCACAGGGTTGCACTCGATGCCGCGTTCGGAGACCAGGAAGCCTAGCAGCTGGCCGGCTGGTACTCCGAACACGCATTTCTCGTGGTTGAGCTTGATTTGGAATCGGCGCAAGTTGGCGAATGTTTCTTTCAGATCTTCCAGCAGGGTGCCGCGCTTCTCTGTCTTCACCACAATGTCGTCTACATAGACGTGGGCATTTCTGCCGAGTTACTTGAGGAGGCATTTCTGCATGCAACGCTGAAAAGTGGCACCGGCATTCCTCAAGCCGAATGTCATAGTCAGGTAGCAAAAAGCTCCAAATGGTGTGATGAAGGAAGTCTTCAGGCGGTCAGCCTGGTCCAACTTGATCTGATGGTACCCTGAGTAGGCATCCAAAAAACTCAACAGCTCGCATCCGGCTGTGGAGTCTATCACTTGGTCAATCCGTGGCAAGGCAAACGGATCCTTGGGGCATGCCTTGTTTAGGCTGGTGTAGTCTATACACATACGCCACTTGTTATTCTTCTTCAATACCAGAACTGGGTTGGCAAGCCACTCTAGAAAAAACACTTCCATAATAAAGCCAGTGGCAAGGAGCCGGGCTATCTCTTCTCCTACGATTCTTCGCTTCTCTTCTGACAGTCGGCGGAGGGGCTGTTTGACCGGCTTCGCGTCGGCTCGGACGTGCAATTTGTGCTCGGCGAAATCCTTCGGGACACCCGGCATGTCCTTTGGGGACCATGCAAAAATGTCTGGATTCTCACGGAGGAAGTCGACGAGCTCGCCTTCCTATTTACTGTCCAGGTTTGCCCCAATGACAGCAAACCTTTCCGGGTTCTCCGGGTCCAGGGGTATCTTCTTCGTCTCTTTGGCAGGCTGGAAGGAGCCCTGCGCATCACAATCTTTGGGATTGGGGGACAGGGCCGGCTGCTTGCCGGCCATGGCCACAATCCGCTCCAGCATCTTCTTCTCTTCTACCACTACAAGGGACTCGGCCAGCCGGCTGCTGGCCATGGCGCACTCGATGGACTTCTTGTAGTCGCCGACTACGGTGATGATCCCCTTCGAGCTCGGCATCTTCATCTTCAGGTAGGCGTAGTGGGGCACAGCCATGAACTTGGCCAGAGCAGGTCGGCCAAGAAAAGCATGGTAGGGGCTCTCCAGATCCACTACTTCAAACCAGATCGCTTCTTGGCGAAAATGATCTTTGTCTCCGAAGAGAACATCCATTTTAATCTTGCCTATTGGGGAGCAAGACAAGCCGGGGACGATACCATGGAACACGGTTCGGCTTGGCATAAGCTGCTTCGCCTTGATGTTCAGCTTCTCCATGGTATCGCGGTACAGTATATTGATACTGCTTCCGCCATCTATCAGGACGCGGGAGAATCGGGCGGCTCGCCTCTCCGTCGCGAGGGTGACATCCAAGACTAGTGCATAGGAGCCAGGGGATGGCATCACCTCTGGGTGGTCGGCCTGGCTCCAGTTGATTGGCTTCTCTGACCAGTGCATGAACTCGGGGGCGCTAGAGGCGACTGCGTTGACCTCTTGATGCTGACGGCGCCGACTGCGCTTGTCTTCGGCTTGGCTGGTGAAGACGACGTAGGCGGCGTGCTCTTCAGGGAACTCTTCTTGGATGGCTCCGACTGCCGGCCGAGCCGCCGGCTGCTGGGGGGCTGGAGGCGGCGGGCCGGGAGGCGGAGGCGGCAACAACCCTTCGCCCTTGGAGATTCGCGTGAGCCAGTGGCATTTTCGGGTCGTGTGGTTGGACGGCTTCGCGCCGCTGTGGAACTTGCAGGGGGCGTCGAGAGTCTGCTCGTAAGAGAAAGCCGGCTGCCAAGCCGGCCTGCCACCCGTCTTCTTGGGAGCGGGCCGCTCTTCGGGGGCTGCTCATCTTCAACTGTGGCCACCTGCCGGCTGGTGGAAGGCGGCATGGGGGCCTTTCGGTTGTGATCGTTCTGGTAGGGGCGCCGATTGGAGTCGCCAGCCAGCGTCTTGGGAGCCGGAGCGAGCACCTTCCCAGAGGCGTCCACTCGGAGCTCGGTCTTCATCGAGGAGTCGGCCATGGCGTACTTGTCCGCGATGACCAGCAGTTCATCGAGGGTAGCCGGCTCGTCGCAGAGGAGTCGGTGCTTGAGGAGGGTGCCCTCTCGGCACCCGGCGGTGAAGTACTCGATGGCCTGAACCTCGTGCACCCCCTCGCAGGAGTTGCGGAGCTCGGCCCACCGCGTGAGGTAGTCGCGGGTCGACTCGTTGGTTCCTTGGACGCACAGGGAGAGTTAGCGAGGCTTGGGAGGCCGCTTGTACGTGCTGGTGAAGTTGCGGACGAAGACTTCCGTGAAGTCCAACCAGTTGTTGATGCTATAGGGCTTGAGGCTGTTGAGCCATGTGCGCGCCGTGCCTTGCAGCATGAGGGGGACGTACTTCACGGCCACGCGCCGATTGCCATTGGCTATGCTGACAGCAGTGGAGTAGTCGATGAGCCAATCTTCCGGCTTCACGGAGCCGTTGTACTTGGGCGTGTCTCTGGGGAGTGAGAACCCTTTGGGGAAGGGCTCGTCGCGGATACGGGGGCCAAAGCATGGCGGGCCGACATCGTCTTCTTCCTCTAGCGCCAGGGATCGAGCAAGGCAGTCGATCCGGTGGCGGGCATCGTTCTTGGCGACTCCTTCTCGGCGGCCTAGTCGGTCACCAAGAGTCGGGTGCGTGACGGGCGGCGGGGTGAGACGTCTCTCTCTTCCAGGCGGGGGAGGAGGCAGATTTCCTTGGCGCTCCACAGCTCGAGGGTGGCCTTCCACGTCGCGCTCGACGGTGATAAGAGTCCGGCTACGGCTGGCAGCCGGCTCCTTGTCTTTCCTCTGGCGGGCGCCGCTCGCAGTCGGCGAGCGGGACGTCGCGGCGTGCTCTCGGCATGGGGGATGACTATCGGCGCGGGCGCCGGCTTCGTGCCGTTCTGCAGCCGCGTCGATCAGCTGCTGGATCCGCCTAGTCATGTAGGGGAGCTCGTCGGCCCCCAGCCCATTTAGCTCTTCAGCGGCCGCTTGGGCGGCTCGTAGATTCTCGAGCGGGGTGGCGTAGACGGGGCGATCTGCCCCCAGCATGCTGGCGATAGCTGCGCCGCGCTTCTGGACGAAGCTGGCTCGGCTCGGCCCGCTAGGCGGCGGCGTACCGAAGGCTGCGCGGTCGACTGCGCGCTGGTGGACCTCGGTGAGGCGTCTCATGGAGGCTATCTTCTGGCCCTCCGCGACGAGGGCGAGGCGACGTGCCTCCAGGGTCTCGGCGTCGGCGTCGGCCGGGATGGGGACGGAGAGGTCGTGAATCGCCGCTTGCAGGGCGTCGTGGGCGTTCTCGCCCGAGTTGGCGACGTGGCTGATGACCAACACTTCGGTGACAGCACTGCTGCCACTGTCAGATCGAGGGAGAGGAACGTCGAAGACCACCACGTCGGAGGGGTAGGCGTCGAGCGATGCCGTGTCGGAGTCGACGAGCATCGGGTCGGTGGAGCCGACCGACTCCACATCTGCAGCAGGCTCGCTAGAGACGTGAAGCTGGTCGAGGAGGCTGACGAGGCGGCTCTCGGGGTAGTCCGTGCCCGCGTCGGACGCGGGCTCGTCGGAGATGCGAGTCTCGCCGAGCAGATCGGCGAGGCAGCTCGCCGCGCAGGCGTCGTCGACGCTTTGCAGCGCGTCGAGGCAAATGCCATCGGGTGCAGCAGGCTGGCTGCGCTCGCGGGGGAGGAAGAGGGTTCCCGTCTAGAACAGGTCTCCGGACGACGGTGCACCTGGCCCCACGGTGGGCGCCAAATGTCTGGTGGTAGGTGCGACATATGCCAACGGGTGGCTTATCATGGTGGGTGCCAGTAAGACGTCGCCGGTGCCTGGAAACGGGATGAGGCGAAGACATGCACGCCGGCGAATCTTACCCAGGTTCGGGGCTCTCCGTGGAGATAACACCCCTAGTCCTGCTCTGCGGGGTCTCCGCATGATCACTAGATCAGAAAGAGTAGCTACAAATGCTCCTAGAGCTGTTGGGTTCAAGGGAGAAGAAGAGCAAGGCTAGCTCTCACTTCCCTCTCTATATGGTGTGTGTGTAACTCTAAGAAGCCAACACTTTGCATGGGTGCCCCGGGGGGTTTATATAGGCCTACCCCCCGGGGGTACAATTGTAATCCGGCTGGGCGCCGGTCCCAGTCGTCAGTGTCTGCGCTCGCCGGCTTCTCCGCCGGCCGTTGGGGCCCGCCGACTGGTGGGTCCCGCCGGCTGCCGGCCTCTTGGTCGACAGGCCGGCCCCACTGCCTGGGGGTCTTGTCAGCGGCTGCTTACTGTAGCCTCGTCCCTGATGACGAGGGCTTCGTCGAGGTAAGCGTGGCTACAGTGTGCCGCCTCGAGGGCTCTCACTGTAGCCTTACCTCGTCTTGTCTCCTTAATGTGGCACATGCTTCGAGGGAGGGGGTAGCCGGCTTCTGGGGGCCGGCTACGCCCTTGGCCGAGTGGGGGAGGCCGGGCCGCCTTCGCGCCTCTCTCTGGCTAAAGGGGCCCGCCGCCCGTGGGCCGTACTGGCGTCTGTCGTGGGTGACGTTGAGGCCAGCATGGCTACAGTGCTGAGCCGGACGGGAGATGGCCGTCCCGTACGGCGTCCTGTGGCCATGCCTGCCTCGGGCTTCGGGGGTAGTGGGCCGCACTGTGGCCACACCCCGTCTTGTCACCGTTATGTGGGTGTAGTTTTGGTGGGTGCGGTCTTGGCCGGCTTCTTGGAGTCGGCGCTCTTCGTGGCCGGCTTTGGGGAGTCGGCGCTCTTCGTGGCCGGCTCTGGGGAGTCGGCGCTCTTCATGGCCGGCTTTGGGGAGTCGGCATCCTCTATGGCCGGCTTCCTGGAGTCGGCAATCCCGTGGTTATCTTGGGGGGAGGTTGCTGAGGCTGGGTCGCCTTCTGAGAGTCGGTTTCAGAGGTAGCCGACCGGGGAAGGCGGCCCAATGCTTGAATGCTTGAAGGCTCAAATGGCCTGATAATTTTTGAAGAGCCAGGGGCAGTCGGTTAGGCTACCCGTGGCCATTTACTCCGACACGAGCGGGACTCGGGCGGCGGCGTCGTGCTCGCCTCGGTCTCCAGGAGGGAGACAGGCGCGGGATGGGCCGGCCTGGCTCGGCTGGGCCTCGGCCCAGTCGGGCGCGGGGATTTTTTTATTTTTTTTAAAATATTCCGCCGAATCAAAACAAATCGCAGAAAAATAAATAAAAATCCCAAAATGATAAAACAAAATTTCCCCGTCTAATAAAAATAATTAGAACAAGGTGAGCATTTTTCTTGGCCAAAAATGCAGTTTTGAAAACGTGCAATCTTTTTAATGCAATTAAAATTGCAAATAAAATCCGAATAAAATCCAATATTTGATTTTAATATTTTTTCCTCCAATATTTCAATTATTTTGCAGAAGTCATATTTTCTCCTCTCATTTATTTTAATATGAAATATTTTTCAGAGAGAAAAATAATTAAAACCAAAAATCCTCGTTTTATTATTTAATAAAATCAAAGATGAAAAATCGGGAAAATCCCCAACTCTCTCCGAGGGTCCTTGAGTTGCTTAGGATTTATCGAGGATTTGCCAAAATGCAATAAAATATGCTATGCAAGGATGATCTAATGTATAACATTCCAAATTGAAAATTTGGGATGTTACAAACCTAACCCCTTAAGATGAATCTTTCCCTCGAGATTCGGGTTGGCTACAAAATAGGTGAGAGTGGTTCTTCCGTAGATCTTCCTCTCGCTCCCAGGTGGCTTCATCTTCCGTATGGTGACTCCACTGGACTTTGCAAAACTTGATAACCTTAGTGCGGGTAACTCGGCTGGCATACTCAGGAATCTTAACTGGTTTCTCCTGATAGGTCAAATCACTTTCCATCTGAATTGCTTCCAGTGGCACTGTATCTCTTAGTGGTATCTCAGCCATCTCTGCGTGGCACTTCTTCAACTGGGAAACGTGAAATACATCATGAACTCCTGACAATGCTTCAGGCAATTCCAGCTTGTCGGCAACTTCTCCCATACGTTCCAAAACTCTGTATGGTCTGATAAAACGGGGCGCTAACTTTCCCTTAACTCCAAAGCGCTTCACTCCTCGAAGTTGTGATACTCGAAGATAAGCTCTGTCTCCGACTTCGTGAACTGTCTCCTTACGTTTAGAATCCGCATAACTCTTCTGCCTGGAATGGGCTACCTTGAGCCTATCGTGAATCAACCTCACTTTCTGTTCAGACTCCTTAATCAAATCTGGTCCAAACAACTGACGGTCTCCAACTTTGTCCCATAACAATGGTGTTCTACACCTCCTTCCGTACAAAGCTTCGAAAGGGGCCATCTTCAAACTGGTTTGATAACTGTTGTTGTAAGAAAATTCTGCATATGGCAAATTGTCATCCCAACTAGATCCACAATCTAGCGCACAAGCTCTCAACATGTCTTCCAAAATCTGATTGACTCTCTCGGTCTGTCCATCTGTCTGTGGGTGAAAGGCTGTACTGAATTATAGCCTGGTTCCCAAAGTCTCATGTAACTGATTCCAAAACTTCGAGGTAAACTGGGTTCCTCTATCTGATACAATGGTCCTCGGAACTCCATGCAAACATACGATTCTGGTCATGTATATCTTTGCCAACATAGCACTGGTGTAGGTGGTCTTCACTGGGATGAAATGAGCTACTTTCGTCAAACGGTCGACTACAACCCATATTGAGTCATAGCCTGAACGAGTCCTGGGCAATCCCGTGATAAAATTCATGCCTAGTTTATCCCACTTCCATTCGGGTATCGGCAATGGTTGTAGCGATCCTGCTGGCTTCTGATGTTCTGCCTTCACTCTCTGACATACATCACAAACTGCTACATACTCCGCAATATCCTTCTTCATTCCGGTCCACCAGAAAGTATCCTTCAAATCCAAATACATCTTGGTATTTCCTGGGTGAATCGAATACGGTGAATCATGGGCCTCTTGCAAAATCAACTTCCTGATCTCCGGATCATTGGGCACATAAACGCGGTCCTCAAACCATAAGGTATCGTACTCATCCTCACGAAATCCCTTGGCTTTTCCTTTGCTCAACTTTTCCTTTATCTCGTCAATCTCTTTGTCTGTCTTCTGAGCTTCTCTGATCTTTTCCATCAAGGTAGACTGAATCTCCAATGTTGCTAAATAGCCTCTTGGAACTATCTCCAAACATAGCCCGCGAAGATCCTCGGCTAACTCCTGGGGTAACTCTCCTGATGAGGGTGTTGACATGGCTCTTGCGGCTCAACGCGTCTGCTACTATGTTAGCCTTCCCTGGGTGATAATGCAATCTCATATCATAGTCCTTAATAAGCTCCAACCATCTCCTTTGCTTGAGATTTAACTCCTTCTGCGTGAAAATGTACTTCAAACTCTTCTGATCCGTGTACACTTCACAATGGTTTCCGATGAGGAAATGTCTCCATGTCTTCAATGCATGCACTACGGCTGCTAACTCCAAATCATGCGTGGCATAATTCTTCTCATGGGATTTAAGTTGTCGTGAAGCATATGACACAACTCTTCCTTCCTCCATAAGCACTGCTCCAAGTCCTCGACGAGAAGCGTCGCAATAAACTTCATAATCCTTGCGTTGATCTGGCTGAATCAACACTGGTGATGTAACCAATCGTTTCTTCAATTCTTGGAAACTAGCTTCACATTCCTCAGTCCAAATGAATTCGGTGTCCTTCTTCAATAGCTCAGTCATGGGCTTTGCAATCTTTGAGAAATTCTGCAAGTCCAAGGAAACTCCGGATCTCTCCAACTGACGTGGGTGATTCCCAACTTGTTACTATGTCAACTTTGGCGGGGTCTACTGCTATTCCTTCTCCGGATATAACATGTCCGAGGAATCCAACTTCCTTCAGCCAAAATTCACATTTGCTGAACTTGGCATATAACTGATGTTCTCTGAGCTTCTCAAGTACGAAACGCAAATGCTCCTTATGCTCTTCTTCATTCTTGGAGTAGACTAAAATATCGTCAATGAACACCACGACGAACTTATCCAAAAACTCCATAAGCACTTTGTTCACCAGGTTCATGAAATAGGCAGGTGCGTTAGTCAGACCAAATGACATAACGGTATACTCATATAGTCCATATCTGGTGGTAAAAGCCTTCTTGGGTATATCCTGCTCTCGAATCTTTAACTGATGGTATCCTGATCGTAGATCGATCTTGGAAAATACTTTAGCTCCTTGTAGGCGGTCAAACAAATCATTGATCATCGGCAGTGGGTACTTGTTTTTGATGGTCACTTCATTCAATCCGCGGTAATCAACAACCATCCTCAACGATCCATCTTTCTTCTCCACTAGAAGTACTGGTGATCCCCAAGGTGACGAACTTGGGCGAATATAGCCTTTATCCAATAACTCCTTAATCTGCTTCTTAATCTCCTCCAAATCTTTTGCGGGCATCCTGTATGGTCTCTTAGATATTGGCCCTGTGCCTGGTAAAAGTTCAATCAAGAACTCAATATCTCTATCCGGTGGCATGCCTGTCAACTCTTCTGGAAATACATCCGGGTAATCCTTCACCACTGGCACTTCCTCCTGTACAACTCCTGATAAGGAATTCACTTGAGTCCTCTTCGGCACATGCCGGGATACATACTTGATCCTTCTTCCTTCTGGGGTGGTAAGCAAAATCGACTTACTGGCGCACTCAATGTTCCCTTCATACTTTGATAACCAATTCATGCCTAATATCACATCCAATCCTTGCGATTGCAATATTATTAGGTCTGAGGGAAACAGGTAGTTACCAATCCTTAATGGTAACCGTTCACACCATAAACTAGCCATATACTCTGCTCCTGGCGAGGTTACTAACATGGGTGACCTAAGGGCTTGGGTTGGCAGTTTATACTTATCCACAAATCCCCTTGATATGTATGAATGCGATGCACCAGTATCAAAAAGAACGAGTTTTGTAAATGACTTAACCATAAACTTACCTATTACTGCATCAGGCTGTGCTTCAACCTCTTCCACGCTCACATGGTTCACATGTCCTTTGTTGAAAGGGTTCGGCTTCTTCCCCTAGTTTCCATTGCCATTTCCATTCTGGGCTTCAGGACAATCAGTTGCATAATGTCCAGTCTTCTAGCACTTGAAACAACTAATGTGACTTAGATCCCTCTTGGCTGGGGTAGATGGGTTATTACGGTTCTGCTTGCTGCTTCCTCCATTCCTATTACCATTCTTGGAGCCATTATGGTTGTGCGAACTACCTCCTCCATGGGTATGCTGAAACTGTCCTCCCGGTTTCGGGGTAAAACGTGGCTTCTGCTGGGCTCCAGAATTATACTTCCCTTGTCCATACTTCCTCTTACGGTTTTCAATCTGCTGCTGCTTCCCTTCAATCATGAGTGCTCTATCTACCAACTCCTGGTAGTTGTTGAAGGTTGCTACCATTAGCTGCATGCTCAGCTCTTCATTCAATCCTTCGAGAAACTTCTCCTGCTTGGCTGCATCTGTAGCAACGTCATCTGGTGCATAACATGCTAACTTACTGAAATCCTCCACATACTGGCCTACGGTGCATCCTCCTTGGCGTAGGTTACGAAAATCACGCTTCTTCATGGCCATAGCTCCTGCTGAAACATGGGCTGTACGGAAAGCTTGCTGAAACTGGTCCCATGTGACAGTGTCAATAGGGTGTGTGGCTGTGTAATTCTCCCACCATGATGCTGCGGGTCCATCAAGCTGATGTGCGGCAAAACGCACTCTTTCCGCATCTATGCATCCTGCAATGGCCAACTCCCTTCCAACTTTGCGGAGCCAATCATCTGCAACAATCGGTTCGGTGCTGCTGGAAAACACCGGCGGATTTAGCCTCAGGAAACGGGCTAAGTGATCAACAGGTGGTGGTGGTGGGTTGTTGTTGTTGTTGTTGTTGTTGTTGTTGCCTTGATTCTGTACTAACACTTGCATCAGGGCATTCTGGTGCTGAATCAACTGGGTGATCTCCGGTGGGAAAACAAATCCGGTGTCGCGTCTCGGAGGCATCTGATAGGTTAGAAAAGATGAGAGTTTAGAATAGAATGAGGTCTAGAGAGAAAACACTACCCATATGCTCATGAGACAAATACAATCAATAGCACTCAATCAATTCAAACAAGGCATACAATCGATCTATCTAGCGTTAGAAAAGTGCTTGAACTATACTATATAAATGGGGGAAAACTACTACTGATATGGTGGTCTACTAGAAATTCTGATCAGTTGAAGACTCCATGATATCTGCTCCAGCTTCATCAACAAAGTCATCTTCACTGGGGTCCGAGTCTGTGTCGTCGATGATGATGTAGTTATCCGGGCAAGCGCATTCATCATCTTCTGCTTTTGGCACTGGATTTCCCATGAATACTCCAATCTTCTTCTCCAGGTCGTCATTCTTCCCTACTAGTGCGACAATTTCCTCCAAATAATCCTCGCGTGTAGCCTTGAGTTCTTCCTCCAGCTCCTTGATCTTAGTCAATGCCTTCTTCAGATCTATCTTGTCTGAGCACATCTGGTTCTCCTGGCGACGAATATGTTGGTTTTGCTCCTGGATGAAAGCTGCAATTGATCTATCCTTCTTGGTGCTGATCATCTCCCATTGCTCGTCTCGGCGTCCACAAATCTGATAAATAGTATCCTTAAGCTCCCTGTGGTAGACTTCTCCAATGCGTCCCATAGCGATGTGGGCTGCCATACTCTTCCCTAAACTCCAGGTTGGTGCTTCAAAAGCCAACTTTATAGGCTCAGTAACTGGCGCAATCGTCCTTCCTGGAACTTGAACTTGAATCTTCCAGCTCTCCTCTTCAGGTAATGTGGCGTTGTAGGTTCCGGTGATGCTTGGTATTCCTATGTTCAAGTACTTGGTGACTTCCTTCAAGTGTCGTCCAAAAGGCGTATCTTCATCTGGTTGCATGAACTTGCTCCTTGCATCCGCCATTCCTAAAAGAGTAGAAAGTGGAGAGGGGTCAGAAATGAGAAGAGAGAAGTGTTCTAGGGTTTAAGCTTAGTGGTCGTGTCCTACAGTCAGCGTGTGCTCTGATACCACCTTTGTAGCGACCAGACCTCAAACAGTCTGTGCTGCTGTGCACCAGTGTCATCCCTGGATCAGTAATGCTGACACGCACAGTACAAATGGAGGATTTATAACAGAGTAGCAATCACACACTTATTACATCGAATATCTCAAAAGAGAATAAGTATGATAAATATGGCTTAAGGCCATCTAAATACGATAACAGCGGAAGGCTTGGAAGATAAGTGAGTCCATCAACTCCAACGGCATCACTGAGTATAAGACCATGACCTAAGGCACCTTACTCGTCGTCTGAAAAGTCTGCAACATAAACGTTGCAGCCCAAAAACGGGTCAGCACATGGAATATGCTGGCAATATAACACATAGAGAATAATGAACATAGTAACGCTATACTACATGCATATATGGCTGGTGGAAAGCTCTATGGTTACAGTCTTGCGAAAAGCCAATTTTTCCCTACTGCAAAGGAATAAATTTTATTTAACTATCATGGTGGTTGTTAAACATTGAGAAGGTACCTCCAACTCAATCCCAATTAAATATCATCATTAACCCAGCAAAATTAATTAAAGTAACATGATGATGAGTGTCACATGATAATCCAGGTACTACATACTCAAGTTGTCCATAATCGGGGACACGACTAATCATGATTAGTTTGTACACTCTGCAGAGGTTTGTGCACTTTTCCCCACAAGACTCGATCGCCTCCGCTTGATTCTCGCACTGCATGATGTTTGAGAAACGGATGATCGAGACACAGTCTTTCAGAAGCGTTAACTCTCTACTCTGGGTAGACCGTACCACCTACATCCCCTACATCTGCTAGTCTACCTCTTCAAGAGCTCACACAATTTAATCAACTATGCTAGAGCCCATAATAACATGTGGCTGCACACGGAAGTTTCTAGCATGAATAATCTCATGATCCCTTTGAGCCTGGATGGCGGTCCATAGGATGATCACACGGGTACTCCGGGATATCCAAAAATATAGGCAGCACTGGGTTCTCCAGGTGCCTCAATCCACCCAGATGTGAGTTTTAGTTGCCACCTTAGGTAAACCATTAATTAACAATCTCACATCTGTCATGAATATCTCTCAAACCCAATTCACGTCTACGAGCATAGCATGGCAATATAAGCAAACATAGAAGTAACTCCCAAGGTTTGATAATAAAACAGGTAATAGGTACTACCTCAACTACTTCCCAATACCCACAATTTAAATAGATCCTAATCATGCGATGTTTGAGGATTGATCTAATGCAATAAAAACTAGGTATGGAAGAGTATGATCAAAGTGTTACTAGCCTTGCCGATGATCCGCGAAACCTAGCGTTCGAAGAAACAAGCGGCGCACTCCGGGTACTCTATCGCAAACAAACAAGCAAACAATAAGTACACATCTAATGGACAAGTAAAACTCGAATAAAAGATCCAACCAGAAAGTTCAACTTAAGAACTCCGGTTTGCAAAAAGAATCAAATCGAACGACGCAACGAAAGACAAACGACGAAAGAAACAAGCTTCGTTTACTAATCTGGATCTAGGTCAAATTTTACAGTAGCAAAAACTTATTTGAGTAGGTTAAACAGAACGAGAATTTCGAGATGAAACTCTAGGCGCTTGAATCGCCTGATTCCGATAAACGAGCGAAAAGTTAAACGAAAACGAAGATCTGATCGAAAATCGCGATCTTGAATAATCGCGGAAAATCCGACGAAAAAGAAAACTGATGAACAGTTAAACGAACGAACGTTCGTTAACAACGAAAATCCGACGAACACATTCGTTAAAACGAACGGGTCGGTGAACGTTCACTAAATAATAAAACCGAAAAAAATAAACCGATCTGGAAAAAAAACGAAAACTAGGGTTTAGAAGAAAAAAAAACCGAATCGGTTTTTGAAAAAAACGGACTCGGGCGGCGGCGGCTCGGCTACCTCGTCGGGACGGGCTCCGGCGGGGTCGGGC
>NC_057799.1:185374964-185425454 GCF_018294505.1 Triticum aestivum
CGGCTTGGGGCGGGGACGGGGTGGGGGAAAGGGGCGGCGGCTGGGTATATAAGAGGGGGGGCTGCCTTGGAGGAGGGGGCGAGGCGGCGTCGGCGAGCGGGACTCGGGCGGCGGCGTCGTGCTCGCCTCGGTCTCCAGCAGGGAGACGGGCGCGGGATGGGCCGGCCTGGCTCTGCTGGGCCTCGGCCCAGTCGGGCGCGGGGAATTTTTTAAAAATATTCCACCGAATCAAAACAAATCGCAGAAAAATAAATAAAAATCCAAAAATGATAAAACAAATTTTCCCCGTCTAATAAAGATAATTAGAACAAGGTGAACATTTTTCTTGGCCAAAAATGCAGTTTTGAAAACGTGCAATCTTTTTAATGCAATTAAAATTGCAAATAAAATCCGAATAAAATACAATATTTGATTTTAATATTTTTCCTCCAATATTTCAATTATTTTGGAGAAGTCATATTTTCTCCTCTCATTTATTTTAATATGAAATATTTTTCGGAGAGAAAAATAATTAAAACAAAAAATCCTCGTTTTATTATTTGATAAAATCAAATATGAAAAATCAGGAAAATCCCCAACTCTCTCCGAGGGTCCTTGAGTTGCTTAGGATTTATCGAGGATTTGCCAAAATGCAATAAAATATGCTATGCAAGGATGATCTAATGTGTAACATTCCAAATTGAAAATTTGGGATGTTACACTATGTTATTTTGAGAAGACATAATTGTTTGGTTAGTATGCTTGAAGTATTATTATTTTTATGTCAATATTAAACTTTTGTCTTGAATCTTTTCGATCTAAACATTCATGCCACAATAAAGAAAATTGCATTGATAAATATGTTAGGTAGCATTCCACATAAAAAATTCTGTTTTTGTCATTTACCTACTCGAGGACGAGCAGGAATGAAGCTTGGGGTTGCTTGATACGTCTCCAACGTATCTATAATTTTTCATTGTTCCATGCTATTATATTATCCATCTAGGATGTTTTATATGCATTTATATGCTATTTTATATGATTTTTGGGACTAACCTATTAACCTAGAGCCTAGTGCACTACAAAAAAAGACACATCCGTGACAATTTGGGCCGAACGAATTTTTTTCTGTCATACTTATGACACTTCTATGACGATAATTGTGAAAAAACCCAGTATCATCATAGATGTGATGGGGTCCTACTTCTATGACAAAAAATCATGACAGGAAATGGGCTTTTCGTCCTGGGCGGGCCGGAGACGCAGCTGCATGACATTTTTTGGGCCGTCCACGACGGAAAAAACCGTGGTAGAAGCGAGGGCGAGGAAAATATCGGGGTGTTCCCGGTTACGGTGGGTGGTCGGGGCCGAGCGATGCGTGTTTCTCTCTTACACACACGTGCGTGGGTGCGAGGCGTTGGGCTCTAACTGAACCCGAGCGAGGCGTTGGGCTCTAACTGAACCCAAGCGATTGCACTGCAGGCTACGCGTTACTCACTACAAAAAAACTACACTTCCGTGATGATACGTGTTTGTCACAGTAGGTCACGTTTTCTGTCATGCATGTACATCCATGATAAATTTATGACAGAATCAAGATAGTCATACCTGTGATGTCGTTGAAGTGTTCCATGACATTACCAAAATTATCATCAAGGAAGTGTCCACTTCCATGACGATAAATCGCACGTCACAGAAGTGCTTTCGTCAAGGGTGACCGACACGTGGCATCCACCGTAACGGAACACCGTTAAGCTATAGGGTCCGGTTTTGGATCCGATAACCCGTTAACAGCCCCGACCAATGGGGATTTTCCACGTGTAAAATCGTCATTGGTTGGAGGAAACACGTGTCGGCTCACCGTTGGGACAGATGTCATCCACTCATTGGACCCAAAGCGCCTATGATACGTCGACACGTGGCACGGCCCAATAGAGGCCCATTCCTGTGAGAAGGCCGGCCCGTTTGACTTGGACAAAAGGTGGCGGGCCGGCCCACGGCAAGCCTGTTAACGGCCTGTTCGCATATAACCCATTTACAACCCGCTATCCCAGGGCCCGTTTACGTCCTATCCGAATTAGGCCCAGTAGCGTCATCTGGGCCAGCCAGTATAATTCCATCCCGTTTTAACTTCTGACCCATGTATGTCCCATGACGTCTTTCGGCCCATATGAGGCCCTTAGTAACCCTCGGCCCCTTAACGGCCCGTGGTAAAACTGGCCCGTAATGAACAGTGTATCACTTTATACCCACTAACGGCCCATTATTCCGTTGGGCCGTTTCCAGCCCATGTTATCTTTCGGCCTTCTCAGGGCCCATTTATTCTTGGGCTCATTTCCAGCATTCGGTTACTTACAGCCCGTTACTGTCATTTTCTGCTTGTGGGCCAAATTCAGCCCGTGGTTACAGTCAGCCCGTTTGTGGCCTGTTAATACGTTGGGCCATTTTCATGTAAAAAAACCGTTGGGCTGTTTTCATAGAGTTATCAAATACGGCCTATTAATGACCCGTTATTGTCCATGAATAGTACGGCCCATGATTGGCGAAATGATGATACGCCCGTAGAAGGCCCATGGATCCTACGGCCCGTGGAAGGCCCATGGATCCTACGGCCTGTAAAAGGCCCATGAATTGTACGGCCCGTAGAAGGCCCATGGATCCTACGGCCCGCAGGAGGCCCATGGTTACTACAGTCCGTGTGTTGCCATGATTATTTTGGCCTAGTTTCCAAAAATAGGTTATTGTGGCCACTAGAAAAACACAAAAAAAGAACTGCAGTGACTACAATCAAACAACTAAACAAGACAATAAGGAAATAGATAAGCAATCAATTAACGCTAGCCTATTACCCCTATTACACATATTACATCCACTGGGCATCAAAGTTCGCCACCAGTGCAAATATAGGGAACAAAGCAGCATATTACATACACTGGTAGTCAAAATTGGCCACGAGTGCAAATAAACGCGGCAGCAAAACAAGAGCATAACTGAAACAACTTCAGAAGAGCTCAAGAAACGTGGTATCCACCATGCTGGCAATAAGCTTAGCAAGCTTATTAGCTTTGTCCTGTTTGGCGCTAAAATCCTCCAACGCTTGCTGTTGCACCAGAAAGTAGGCATCTGAATGCTCCAGGGACTTCCGCAGTCCATCCGCTTCTTGTCGCAGCACAGCTGATCGATATCTTTCAGCTTGTAGCTGAGACTCAAGAAACCGAACTGATTCAGACAGTGAGTTTGAATAGCTTGTGCAAGCGGTAGTGGTCAGTAACTCCAACACTAAACCAAGACAGGACTTTGGGGTTGTCTCACTGTCTTCGAGATAGTCTTCCTTAGCTGTTTTATCAGCTTTGTTGGAGACCAACAAGGATGTGTCACTATCCTGAACCTTACCTGCATTACTTCCTTTACCATTGCTTAATAAGGCACTCTTCCCCAATATTCTGTCAGCATTCTAAAAGAAGAAACAAGCAGACACATAACAGGTTTAGCATGTACTAGTATATGAAACTCATTTCGGTGAACCAGTTCATTAGTAAGGTGGACAGGATTAAACTACCAAGTCTTCTATTGCCAAGTACTAGTACATAATAAAAGCATCAAACAAACATATATCTATGTCCTATGGTCACTGCATTGTCTTGCCAAATCAAAATAGAGACACGGTTCAAATCATATCAATTCAAGACAAAGCAGCAGTGAAAGAATACAAAGCGTGGGAAAGTACACGGCACAACAAGATTTCAGATGGGTACCACGGGTCTACATGTACAACAACACTATTGGCTCTGTTGTGATGCTAGTAATGTGCATGATATGAGAAGTCAACTGTATGCACAATTGAAATTGAAATCAACAGAGCTATTGATAAGAGCAAGCCTGTTAAAGAAACAAGCGTTAACATACCTGCTGTGCCATTGGAGTTTCGATTGGATCGTTCAATTTAAAAATAACTTTGTATGAGTAAATACAGTGATACAAGAGCAAAGTAGTATGCACGATAGCAATCATAGTTAAAAAAGGCGCGCCTAAGCGAGCGCTTAAGCGCGCCTAGGCTCTAGGCATTGGCGAAATGCATTGCACATAACTACACTTAATCTGTGCATAACTGCGCATAAGCATGCGATTTGGTCAGTAAAGCGCAAGGCGGTGGCAAAACGCACAATTAACGCCTAGCGCTTTTTTGAACTATGATAGCAATGGAATCTTAAATTAGAACAGTTGTTCTTCAGGTTTAGGCACTTGTTCTACATAAATAGAGTACGGTAAGACACAAGAATATAGTACTTAAAAATAGAAAATGAGCTCATAGACCTTACCACATTCTTGGTTCGGGACCAGTACAGAACAAGGCGTTCCCAGTCATCGTCCAGTAAATGTGTCTTAGGAGAACGTAAGGGAATTTGATGAGTTTCTTTGCCGGTGAAGTACGTTTTCTTCAGGTAATTCCGATACTGCCACCAAGCATTCTTGAAGATAGCAGAGGTATTAGCACAGGTTACCTCATCCTGAGTTTCCAAATCGGTCCTTCTCTATAGAGAAAAATGGGAAAATTTGTTGTATTATAAGCATCATGGAGGTAGGATGTATGGGACAGAGCAAAGTAATTGCCATGAATAACATTACTTACACATAACTCCTCGACAAACACCTGCAACTGGCATTTTCCTTCATCTTCAGTATAATATTTCCAAGATGGAAAGATACGCACATACGATTTAACAACATCAAATGCGATAGATGCTAAACTACGAGTAGCTGGTTGTGCTTCCTCCACAGGAATAGGGGTACTAACTGGTGGAGTTGGGGTTCGCCGTGGTAGTACTGGCCCTTTGGGCACTCGAGCTGCCTTACTAAGTACTCTTGTTTGGGAGCTCTGTGGTGGAGATGGTGCTGTGTCAACAAGAACTGGGTTACTATCTGCTGGGGTTGGGGTTAGATTGGCTGAAGCTGGTTCTCTGTCCATCGCAGTAGGGGTATAATATGCGAGAGTTTGGGTTATGTGTGGTAGGCTGGTTCTCGTGCATGTACAACCGGGGTGCTATCTCCACCAAGAGGTAGCACTGTTTTATTTGAAGACCGTGTTTTTAGTCCGCTAGATGCTGGCATCACCCGCTCCAATTCAAATGGCTGATAAACATGAAACATAGTTGAATGCACATACATTGTATGAGAGACAGATGCAATAGATAGTGTGGAAAAAAGAGGGCATGAAATAGTTGACATGTATATTGTTTAAATAAAACGGATAGCATGACATAATTTCACATATATGATGTCTATCTAAACTGGATAGCATAGGATAACATAATTCAAAGATATGATGAATAACTAAACAGGATCGCATGACATAATTCACCTACATGTTATCTAAGTAATCAGGATCACATCATTTAAATTCGCATATGTGATTTATATGCTAAACAGAGGGCATTAGATATGATGTCTGAACTAAGAACATGGTGTCGAATATTGCGTATATGATGTCTAAACTATGCAATGCAAGACACCATATGCATGATATGAGCAGTATAACCATGGCAAGTTAGAGCATACACCTCGGTGGGGGAATAGGACTGGTCATCTTTCTCTGAATCCATCTCTGAGAAGCTATCGGGACCCAACAAGAGATCTGCTTCGACAGGTAGCACTATCTGCTCTGAAGGCCTTGTTTTCACTCCAGATTTTTCAATCTCCCACCCAAATGGCTGATTCACAGGAAGAGTAGTTTAATGTACAAACATTGTCGACAAATGGAAATGTAATGAAGAAAAGGATGGGCAAGATATCATTCAAATATATGATGCCTGGTTAAACAGGATGGCATTGCACATTTCACGTATATTATGGCTGGCTAAAAGACATGAGACTGCATAATTCCCATATATGATATAGAAACTAAACAGATGGCATTACAGAACATGTCTAAACTAAGCAGATGACATATATGATGTCAAAAGTAGGCACTGCAAGGCAACATATGCATGATATGACTAACATGATCATGCCAAGGTAGAGCAAACACCTTGGGGGGTAAATAGGAGTGGTCAGCAGCGTCTGAATCCGCCTCAGAACAGATATCTTCCTCTGGATTACAATCTGGAGAGGGGTGGGGAGGGTTTGCCATTGAACCCACCATGGAGCGATGTCTGCATGACATTGTATTGCCGCGCAAAACTCTTATCTTTTTCTCTACATGTTCAGCATGACTGTGTACAATATCTGACATGCATATGAAAAAAATATGGTGAGATTATGTAAGGAGAGCATGCAGAAATTTAGAGTGATGGTAACAACCAATGGATGGATCCAAAAATAATGATAGTAGGCTGATGATTGCTTTAATTTAATAAAAAGACACATGATGATTGCTTTACTATTTGTTTCCCACCCAAGATGAACAACATAGGCATACCCTAGGTGAACCAGATATTAGACAGAGATACTATTCATTGCTTCCTCGATATGTGCCCCACAACTAATTTACAACTCAAGTTTGAACATTAATTTGGAGCTGACTTGGAGTCCAAAAGGCGAACAGGACGATAAAGTAGCAGGTAATTTTAAGCAATGCATAACATAAGCAGAAATAAAAGAGTGCGACCTCTCTTGTGGACCCGTGTACTCCTCAGGTTCATCTGCTGAGTCGATGATGGTGATGCCGTTGCGGTGGGTGCCGATGGCAGGGAAGGAGATCTGAGGCGGCGAAAGATGGTCAGGAGTCATGATGTCTGGTTTGGTGGATGTTTCTGTCGATGGAGCAGCTCAGTTGAGGTGGACGACATCGCAGTAGGAGCAGGACAAACCACACAAAGTTCCCTTTGACACCTACCTGTAACTGAAGTAATTCTGTAAGGGCTCATTTGGCTTGCATGATACTAAAAACGCAGGGATAGGAAAAACATCGGAATAGGATAGGAATGCACATGGTAAACAGAGCATTTGTAAACACAGGATTTCTGTCAACTTGACTGTTTGGTTCATAAGAATTGGAAGAGTAGAGGAATGCAAAGAAACATGGCCAAAATAAAGTGAAACCATATGAAAGCGTGTACAGTTAGAATGTTATTCTGCCACTAATGCAGTTGGTCTTGTTTTCATGCATATGATTTTGAAAAGTAGGTCCAAGTGGATGTTTTTGCTTCATTCCTTTCATCAAAATGCATGAATAATTGAATAGTAGAGTGCCATTGGAAAATTCCCTATTGCTATGTTTTTACGTCGAACCCAAATAGCCCTAATGGATCGACATGCATGTATAGTAATAAGTGATGCAACAAGTGTACAACCTCTTTGCCGTAGCCGTGTCGACCTCAGCATTATTGGGTTGCTCGCTGAAGCAGTTGAGGCAGAGGTGGCTGTCGGAGGTGTGGTGGAAGATATGAGGAATCTGTAGACAGCGTCCAGGGCACTGCTCTGTTGTGATGGATCGTTCTGTCGTTGGAGCAGCTTTGGTGAGCCATAAGACGTCAAGGCTGAAGCAGCACAAGACAGGCATCGTCAATATCAAGTGGGATTCTAATAGCATCTCCAATAGATGATGTAAAATAGATGTAAAATTTACATCACCAAAAACCACCTGACTACAACAGATGAGGTAAAAACTGTTGACTCTGAACTTAACTGTCGAAACTGAAATTTACTGTGGAATCTGAATGTTACTGTCTAAACTGAACGCAATGGTAGCAGAGAGGCACTTGACATGTAGTTTAGGGAGGGCCTGCAGTTCATCTTCAACCTGCACCCCCTGAGCCGCCAGCCACCACCGGCCTCGCCGCCGGCCCCAGTGCCGCCTCGCCGCCCCGAAACAACTCCCCATCGCCGGTCCGCCGCCGCCCCGGCCAGCCCTATAGGCCCCCGCCCCCCACCCTGAACCCTAAGAGAGATAGTGGGGTACCTCTCCGGCGAGCCCCCGTCCCCGCTGCGGGTGGTTCTTCCTTAACTCCGGCGAGCCCCCCCACCACCTGAAAATTGACTGACCCAAAAGTCGATTCAGTCGACTGAAGTGTAGCTAAATCGGAGCAGAGCAGTAGCACGAGTGAGGGGGGGAGCACCAGCAGCGCGAGCAAGCGAGCGAGAGTCGGAGCAGCAGCAGCTGGGCGAGCGAGTGATCGACCAAGAGCCGGAGCAGCAGCAGCAGCAGCGTGAGCGAGCGAGAGCCGGAGCATCAGCAGCAGATCCGGCTGGTATGGCCGCCGCCGCCGAAGGGGCCTCGCACAAGGTGAGAGCCGCCGTGGAGATGTCGCCTGCGGCGCCGGCTTCAAGGTAGCCGCTCCATGGGGGTGCGGGATGGAGCACCGTCGGCGCCGGGAGGTCGAGCTAAGGAGAAGGTGTGATGCGATGAGTGGACAACCTCTTTGGTGGCGCTGAGTAGGCCTCAGCTTCGTCCGAGGAGTTGGTGAGGATGCTGCGGTTCCGGTGGAGCAAGTTAATGCGGCGTTGTGGGGATGGAGCAGCCGCGATAGACGAGGCGATCGTCGGAGCAGCTCCTTTGAGGTGGAGGACGGGGCGGCTGAACCGACGGGACGACGAGATGGACGACGGATCCTCATCCGGGGAGGTGGACGAGGGACATCGAGCTGTTGCGGTGGACGACGTCGTCGGGGAAGAGGCTCCGGCTGGGCAGCGGTGAGGTGGCAGACGGAGGAGGGTGGGGTTTCGCGGCTGGAGCGGAGAGGTTATGGCGGCCTGGGATTTCGAACGGCAAAAAGGAGGCGATGGGAGGGGGTGAACCATGACTTAGGGACGCGCTTGTCCAAAAATGTAGGGTGTGTTACAAAAGTACCCCCCACCGATATGAACTAGCGGCCCTTTCGGCTCAAGGTTAGAAGGGGGATTTCGCGTGTCGGGATTTGGCAGCTGGAGGGAGTTTTCGCGCACGTTGTAATTTCGGGATAGCAAGGTGCGGGTTGTGAAGGCGCATGTTTTGGGAGCACGATATCTGAATTTTCGGGATATAACAAGGCGCGGGTTGAATTTTAGGGACAAGCCTAACGTGTAATATTGTACTTGTACGTACCAAATCAATTCGCACTTCCCTCAACCAAAAAGAAACGAAAAGAATAAAACTATTCACACCACACAAAGAGAGATCCTTGCCCCGTTTTACTATAAAAATTCTATTTAAAGCTACTCATACCAACAATGCAATTAAATGCTATTCGGTAGTATGAATCCATGTTATGTCCAATTAAATTTTTTCGCTTGCTGTATACTGCATGTAACCTACTCATCCCAACGTTTTAGTGCATTCCAAATGTCTATTCTACCACTGCAATTCGAACTGAATTTGAATTCTTTTCTCTATTTCAATAACAATCTACAATCATGATTGTTGCCAAGTTCAACCATCATTCGTGTATTACCTTAATAACACACCACATGATTACTATAGAGATAGATATGAACTATGTGTACTACATGAACTCGAATTCTATTTTTTGAATACACTTGATGTTGATTCCAAATAATAGTACATTTGATGTACTAACTATATATTCATAATCTAAACCGTGTTCCATACGTGTACACCGTGTTTATCACACACAGTATAGTGCCCCGCCCCCTACATTATGACAAGTATTTAGACCTGAGCTGCAAAAGCCACACATTTGCCCAAATTATGATCAATGTTCTATATATTATACGTAGTACTAGCAAGATGCCCATGCGTTCCACGGAACATCAACATGATCAAGGGGAGGCCTAATTTGCAAATATGGAGAGGGGTGTGGGTATCTTTTTTCAAAATTACCATAGTTTCCTTCCTATTCGTCAGATATAAATCGGACGACCTATATTGCAGGATGGCTGAATCATCAACAACTCCGTTTTTTATAAGAGTAGAGATAAATATATTATATGTAGTATAACATGTTCATAACCACACCATGTGTATCATCGTTATATATATTCACACATGCGTCGGTTTAAAACACTATGATAAATTCTTCAAATATCCGAATTAGCTTTTTATAATGAAGTATGATCTCTGTTCGTCTTTTACACCCACACAATCCTCTTATCTTTGTAGCTAGCTAGCGGTAACTTTCTCTCGTTCATGCACACACCCGCATCCCTCTCACCCTCCCTCAGCATTCTCTAGCTCCATCGCGCAAATTTGTCTTTTCACTTTAGGTCGCTCACCCACGGTATGTGTAGGCCCCCCAGCTCCTTCTTTACGGCACACATCGATCGCTATGCCTCTCTAGCCAGGTGTGCCTAACACAAACACAAGCTTCCCCTCTTCTCTTATCACCGTCCATGCCTGACTCCCACCACTCTTTTCATCGATCTCGTACTCGCACACTCCTTCCCCCTCGATATAGTATGACTCTCGCACCACCTCCTAGATGCATCCCTATCTCTCTATCCTTCTCCCCGTGCCTCATTTGCTTCTAACACACACATGCATGTATACCGATCGATCTCCCAACATATACCTAGGTCGACTTTAACTATTCCCCACCCCATCGATCGACGTACCTCACAAGTTATGTCTCTCCTTTCTCTGACAAAGGACGATTGATCTTCCTATGTAGTTATGTGTGCTTACCACAGCCATATCGTCCCCCCTCATCATTCGTGCATGCCTCCTAACCCGTCTCTCACACGCACGTGCACAGACAGGCAGCCATCCCCTCTCTTATTGATATTGCAGGCGTGCCCTCCGGTTGTCTAGCAAGCCTACCCCACCATTTGTTAGAAGCAACTCCACTACCACCCCCTCCAACACTCTAGCCCTGTCTCTCTCCCAACCTTATTCCTCTCCTACACATATGCATGGATGCCGATCGATCTCCCTTAATACACGAGGTAGGCCTCTCTCCTCCTCCACACATATACCAGCCATTGTACCTCTATAGTTAATTAGGCCTCCCCCCACCACACACCGATAGTTGAGCGCTGTAGGTAGGTATCCATGCCATACAGACAAACTCCACCTGTCCCCTCTCTCGTTCTAGTAGGCCACCCACTCTATATCTTTGACGTGGGCACACACAAATTCGATGGCACTCTTTATCGACTGCGCGCGCGTGCACACACACACATCATCCCTCTCTTCGATTCTATGGACACCTCAAGTCGATAATACCTCCACTCTCTTCTCGTGGATCACCCCCTCTATATAAATTATATATCCAGGACTCTATTTCACACACATTGCATATGTTACATTTTTTGATTAACCCCCCCCCAAAAACTCTCACGAACCCACACACTATATCTCTCTCACACAACCCCCCGTAGGTGGTGTACGTATACAAGAAGAGAATAGGTGCACCGTGCACGTACTCACGCTTCGTGCCCAGCCACACCCGCGCGGGTACACGATGGGGCTCATTTCTGTACGAAATGGCAGCCCACGTGCTAATTTGAATGCGTGTAGCGGTTGTTTACCTACGGAGGTCGTGTACCACGCGTGCACGAAACAAAGTTCGACTTGATGCGTTGGCGCGTTATTTTAAATAAAGTTATATCGCTCAATGGCACGTACACAGAATAGAAAACGATTTTTATGGAGAAAAAGGTAGTCCGCTCCACTATATACAACGGAGACTCCCTGCCTGGTTTGTCTCTCTTCAAAGTATCTCACAAAAGGTTGTGGTGGCCTCTCTCTCTCACCGTTGGTCACTGATCCGGCCTCATCCCATCCATCGGCGGAAAGGGAGGACGTGCACCGTTTCTTTGTTCGACGGCGCCGAGGCAGCACATCCCGATCTGCGGTACACGCCGTTCTCTCTGACCAAGCTCTGGCGTGGTAGGGCCTACCCCACCTGCTCGTTGCCGCAGTATGGGCAGATTCCGCCCGCCGCCGCTCACCTAGTTACATCTTAACGAACTCCAGGTATCCCCTCTGGCCTTGCTCCACTGCCCGTCTTCCCACGTCACTGCATGTGGATCTTCCATAGTTCTTTGCACAAAACTTAGCTCATCCGGCGGACTTTCCATATTGCAATCTCGTCCTCACACCGTTTTAGACAAACACAACCGTGTTGTTATCTTCCCTTAGGACAAGGAATATGCTTCTTTTTTGTCGTCGCAACTGTCATCAACAATATTTGTCTTATTACAAATTTCAAACGGGCATATTTTAGAGTGTTGATTCACTCATTTTGCTTTGTATGTGTACTCCCTCTGTTCCTAAATATTTGTCTTTCTAGAGATTTCAACAAGTGACTACATACAGAGCAAAATGAGTGAATCTACACTCTAAAATATGTCTATATACATCCGTATGTAGTAGTCCATTTGAATCTCTAAAAAGACAAATATTTGAGTAGTCACTCGTTGAAATCTCTACAAAGACAAATACACCAGAGTATATTTAAGAACCGAGGGGGTAGTGCACAGCCGCATGGGAGACTCAGACCGGTCGTTGCGCCACATTAATAATGAGTAATGAGCAGTCAAATCATAAGCCCCACCTTTCCCACTGTAAGTTGCTTGGAAGAAGAAACCATCAATACGCTCTTCTTTGAATCCGCTCATACTACTCCATCCGTCACTGTTTATAGAGCGCGCTTCAGAAAAGGAGAAAATCTCTGGGACCAAGGCGACTAGCGATCGACCTAAAAAATAGCATTGGTAGTTATAGCACGGCGTCTATTACTAGAGGAAATAATGCGTACACACATGCATGCAGTGCTTCCACCCCGGGTACACACATGCATGCACTTACTCCACTCCATAGTACTACGTCGAGAGAAAATTGCGGTTACCACGCCCTAATTAATTGAGCATTAAACCAAACGTGTCTAAAGTCTCTGTGGTGGTGGAAATGCATTGAGAGAAATGCATCATAATGAAGTGCGCCCTGTAAACTGTGATGGAGGGAGGAGTAGTATGAAGGTGCAAAACCAAGTACGCGTACGGCCAGTCGGTCAACGCACCTCCTCTTGGCATATCACTGACATGTGGGACCGGAGTGTGAGGAAACCGATCTCAATTGACGGCAAAATGGCCAACCCGCCGTTCCTTGAGAGAGACGAGGAGCGAGAACACACAGACGGGCACGCACGGAGGCCAAGATATATTCGAGCATGGTTGATCGATATCATTATTACATGTTGGGCAGCCGTTTTCCGCCCTTCTCCGGAATAAATGTGTACTTTATCAGAGATTAAGAAAAATAAGAGTACAGAGGCTCCACCATGCGGTTCTAGTAGTAGTACTACTCGTACTACTAAACCTTGCGCTTGGCTCTTCGCCTCTTCGTGAAGTCAAACAATGATGGTACTGCGCATGTTCGGTACTACAGTGTATGCCTCTGGCAATCTGACACCGAATGAACTGATGCATGTCCACCGCCTGGGCGAGGGTACGTTGCATTAGTCAAAAGGCGTAAGCGAGCTTCACCTTGTCCTGCAAGCTTCTCCCCATTCTGCGAATTGACGAGACACACCAACAAGTAGTGCTAGTCCATACTCCCTCCTTTCCGGTTAATATGGCTTAATCTTCTTTGCGGGTAAATGAGAGAGCTTTATTCATATATAAGCATTCTTAGGACGATCAGCCAAGACATTGGTCACTAGGAAGCGAGGTACCCCGCAAAAAAGAAGTAGGAAGCGAGGTGTTTCATCAAGCCAGCTCTCGGCCACATTCAAAGTGCAGCAAGCACGGTTCGCACAAAGATGCGCCGCAAGGTTTGCTGACCTGTTTACATGCTGAATAACAAAAAAAAAGAGGAAATATTACTGAGCGCTCCTATTTGTCATAGGATATGAGCCAGAATTAAGCGAGAATTGTGGCGAGTGTTCCATGCAATCAACTTCCATTATCACATGCGAGAACCCTCGAAGAGAACCAAATGTGTTGAAGATTGCTTTATCACATTTTAAAAATATAATAAGAGTGCAGACGCTCCTCCATCCGGTTCCTAGTACTAGTATAGTAGTACATACCTCTATAGACTATAGTAGTAGTACTAGTACTAGTAAACTTTGCGCTTGGTTGTTCGCCTCTTCGGGAAGTGCAACAATAATAGTACTACTAGTATAGTGTATGCTTCTGGCAATCTGAGAGCGAATTAACTGTTGCACGTCCACCACCTGAGCGAAGGACAGCTTGCATTAGTCAACAGTTTCTCCTTGTCCTGCAAGCCACCGCGTGCAAGCTTCTCCCGTCCTGCAAGCTTCTCCTCGTTTGGCAAGTTGACGGGACATAGCAAAGTAATGCTAGTCCATACTGCCTCCTCTCTGGTTAATATGGCTTAATTTCAAACGAGATAAATACACTATCTGTCACTGTATATTTGTAAAAATATGGTCAGTGGACTTCATAATACGCTCATTGCGCTCAATATATACATTTTCTGATGTTTATACGGTCCCTAGCTCACCCTGGCTGAGTGTGTGTGCATGCATGTGTAGGTTGAGCACTTGAGCGTGACCGTGTGTGTTCCGTCGTGTGCTCGGACATGCATGCATTAGGGCCTCGCGCGCGTTTTTGTGTCCATGTGTACGTGTGACTGTTGCATACACGTAGGGGGAGTACGTGTAGGGGCCACTAAAGGAGATGTCAAATCACACAGTAAGTTAGTCGGAAGAAGCAACCATCATTTCACTCTTCAATGACACGTACGCAATATAAAATGGTTGATATGGAGAGAAAAAGAGAACCGCTATATATACACTAGCAGGAGCCTAAGCTACAAGCCTGCTTGCTTGGGTTGCTCTCTTCACAAGCATATAACGACGGTGGCCACACCGCTGGTCACATATCCAGCCTGATCCCGCAGCTGGGGGAAGGGAACAATGTTCTGCGTAGACGCGGTCGACATCGGTGAGGGAGAAAATAAACAGTCGGTGCGTCCCAATCAGGGGTCACCGTGGTATGGGCCGATGCCATGTCCCAACCGCCCTTCTAGCTATAGCCCAACGTCTGTTTCAAAAATATTAGTGCATGTCAACAAAAATTATACTAGTATCGCTGTTTTGTTTTAAAAAAAGCATATAAGATGTTACTTCTTACCCAAAGGATCTTTATATCCAACAGTCACAAAATATCCATTCGACTGTTCGAAATTACTTTCACTACTGATCTGATGTCGAGGTAATTGCTGCATCGCCACCAAAACCCACCATCTCTTAAGCTAAAGTAGACCGAGCTAACCCCTATATTAGCATATTACTAAGATAAACATAAGGCATTGTAGAATCATTTAGGACGTGAGCTTGTCAATCTGAATGTGGAGGGACACCAGCTTAGCCCCGGCCAGCAGCTTGGGCGGAACTGTGAAGAAGGTCAGCTCCTGCACGGCGACGTCGCCGGGATCCCTGCTGCTTGTCACATCCATTTCCACCTTGACGGCGTCGGTCCTGCCTTTGGGCTCCCCCGGCGGGCCGTTCGCGCACAGCTTGGCCACGTAGTGCGGCAATGGGGAGGCCCCCGCTCTGATGCAGACGACCGACACGGCGATAGGCGCGCCGATGTCAGGCACACCGCCAACCAAGAAAAACGCGTGGCCGTCCTCCTCCGCAAACAGCAAGAGCCGTGGCTCCGACAATGGCACTTGCAGCTGGAGCGCCTTGCTGTACTGGATCCTATGCACGGGCATGGGATGCACGGTGCTGATGTGGTGGGAGAGCACCGACGGCGGGCCTTCGTAGCCGCAGACGGGCATGGGGTATTTGCAGGGCGCGAGCGGACACACACTCTGGTGATCGACGAGCTTGTGGTAAGTGACATAGAGCCCACAGCCTTCGTGCGGGCACTCCACCCTCACCGAGGAGAGGACGGCGTCCACCGCCGTGTTCCGCATGTCGAAGCCACAGCCGTGCTCACACTTCTGTCACTGCCGCTGGTTCCCGGGGCGCTCGACGCGGCAGTCCGCGCAAGCCAGGTGCCCTCCCTTGCACTGCACAAATCAATCGAACAACACATCAATCAATAAACCTGCACCTTGCTTGATCAGCTGAACGGACGAGGTGTATTCGAACGTCATACACTGCAGGCTTCAAGGGGCGGAGGCACAAGGGGCAGTGCAGCAAGGTGAGGTCCATCGAGACCATAGAGAGCTCCATCGTTGGGTCCTGTTCCTTCTGCATGATCTCGCCCTCCTCGTGCACAACCATCTCTCGCTTTATTAGGGCCAGGGCATTACAAAGCTTTATCGTCACATATTCATACTACTTCAAGGTGCATTAAATCAACACATGCAAGTATCAAAAGGAGAGTCACAGCATGCATGCATGCGTTGTAATTAATGCATCGATAAACGCAAATTATTGCTTTGATGTGTTGCATTAATTCGTACAAGACCGAGAAGTTTGATTACTACAACGCCCTCTCGCCTTAACCGCACCTGCCTTTGGCTGCATGACAGGTGGGCCACCAACCTGTTGGGCCCACCTGTCATGGACACAAATGCAGGAGCAGTAAGTCAATGAAGCTGCGTCCCTCCCTCGCCCATGAGCGTGGTGGCTGGCAGGACTAGGAGAAGCTTTCATTCGCTACACGCTCTCCCTCCTGTACGCGGTGGACATGCAGCAGTTCAATCGGTGTCAGATGGCCAGAAGCATTCTGTAGTACTCCTCCACTGCAGTAGTACTCCCTGTTTGGATACTCTAACTCAGTTAGAGGTTAGAGTTAGATTCTAACCCCGAACTAACCCTGAACTAACTCTAACCAAAAAGGTGTTTGGATAGCAGGGTTAGATGGAGCGCGGATACGACGAGGCACCTTCACGGGCGGTGCGAGAGGGAGGGAGGGAGGGAGGGAGAGGACAAAAAGCTTCGAGGAAATGAGGAGGGATCTGCCTCGGGAAGAGCAAGAGAAAAAGGTGTTTTTTTAGTGGTCCTGAGAAGAACTAACCCAAATAAGCACCTCTTGGGTGGGTTAGATTTTTTGGATGAGTTAGATGCATCTAACCCAAACTAACCCTCCTGTTTGGATATTTTCGGGTTAGTTGAGTCCAAACTAACCCAAACTAACTCTAACCCATGGATTCTTGTTCGACTCCCGAGGAGGCGAAGAGCCAAGCGCAGCCCGGACGCTCGTGTGGCAGTTTCATGTGTAGAGTAGTCTAGGATAGCGTGTACCGTGCCTGTAAGCTTAAAATCGTTGGGGTCAGCTCCATGCTATATTTTTTGATTAAAATAATCTTCTGGCCCTACCTGTCATCCTGGTGATTCTAGTTTGCACGCTCATCTGGTCAAGACAGGAATATATATTTTAATTTTTGGTGGGGTAAATGTTAGAGGTTGCAGCAAATGGAGTATTATACACTGCGGGTCTTTCATCCAAGTTTAGAGGCAACCATGTGGGGTCAGTGCTATGATGTGTCGCGTCAACTCATACAATGAGGAGAAGCTTGATTTTACTACTACACGCCTTCTCCCTCGCCCATGCGTGTGGTGGCTCGCAGACGAGGATAGACTTTTGCTTATAGTACTACAACAAGCTATCCCTCCCGCTCGCGGTGGACGGACATGCAGCAGTGGATTCGATACTGTAGAAGCAGTAGTAGTAACATCATTGTTTGTCTTCTCGAAGAGGGGAAGAGCCAAGTGCAACCCGAACGTGGCAGATTGCGAACCTTGGAGCACACATATAGCCAGGCTCTTGCATGAGACAAAATTGCTATGTGAGCCCACTATTGTAGTACTTGCTAGTATAGCCCTGTAAACCAGAAAGGAGTATTTGCCTTTTTAGAGATTTCAACAAGTGACTAGACTACACAGAGACGGAATACATATGGAGCAAAATGAGTGAATCTACACCGTAAATAAATACGTAGTTCTCTCGTTTTCCTCTCGGCCTTGGTCGCGGTGCACAATATTGAGTATACCAGTACTATCATCTTGAAATTTGTGAAGTCACCATAGGCACCTCATCGTCGACGGGAACGTCTCCTGACACGCGATAGACGCGAGCGGCAGTCGCCTCCATAGGTGCTTGAATGCTAAGGAGGGAGAGGGTAGCGGTTCCCGAGACATTGAACGGTCAAAGATGCATCCTCAAATTACTCTACATGCAGAGGGAATTAATTGGATAAGCAGAATAGAGCCAGCACGATGTGAATGCAACAGAGTTTGGATTCTCATATAAAGGCGCCCCACTACTCCAATCCATCTACTCCTTAGTCTCTGCGCAACACTGCTCACTCCAATCCAAGACCAAGTGACCAGAAGCCAGAAGCACCTATGGAGGCGATGGTCGCGAGCGGCAGTCGGCTATGCCAAATCATCCAAGGCGCCGGCCTACGGCCCCGCACTGCGCAGCGTTTCCACATGATGCTGGCGACCGCCGGCGTCGTAGGCCTCGCCGACGCCGGCTTCGCCTCTCGCATGGACGACATGATGGTCAACTCCATCTGCAAGTTCGCCGCCATCAAGAAGCGTGTAGCAAAAGCTCCTACTAGTCCTACCAGCCACCTCGCTCATGCACGAGGGAGGGACACAACATCATTGACTTACTGCTCCTGCCTTTGCGTCTATGACAGGTGGGCCCAACAGGTGGTTGGCCCACCTGTCATGCAGCCAAAGGCAGGTGCAGCTAAGGCACTGGAGCTCAGTCCGCGAGGGAGAGGGCGTTGTAGTAATCAAACTTCTCGGTCTTGTACGAGTTGACGCGACACATCAAAGCACTACACTCGATATAAGTCTTTTTACACATTTCAAATGGACTACTACATACGGATGTATGTAGACATATTTTTCTTCGTATGTAGTCACTTGTTGCAATCTCTAAAATGACTTATATTTGGAAACGGAGGGAGTACAGCGCATGCATGCATGCCGTGACTTCCCTTTTGTACTTGCATGTGTTGATTTGATGCACCTTGCCAGATTTTGACTATAAATTTAACTAACCAAATTTTCATGCATGTCACAAAAAATTACGGGGCTGTTTGGATTGTGACTATGTTTGTCTTATGTTGCCACATTATTTCTCCCACACTTGCCACACTTGCCTAACTTGAGTTGCTCAAATTGTTAGACACACTTTGGCTTGCCTAAGGGAATCTTGCCACACTTTTTGTCTCTATGACATGTGGGGTTCACTGCTAATAAAAAAATTCTTGTCTTAGGTGTGGCTAATAAAAAAAGAATTATATTTAGGAACGGAGGGAGTAGAAAATATAAATATTAATGCATGTTGGGGCAACCCACGTTTCTGATAATTTTAGCCGTGGGCTTGTTCACAATTTTTACGAGGGGTGGTTGTTCATTTAATGGAGGGACTTGTACCAGACTTGAAAGATACAAAGTGCGACCTGGCACACCGTAACACCACTTGGAACAAGCGGGTAGCTATCTCAAAAAACAATCAACAACTAAAAAACGGCGACCTGGCACGTAGTACACAATTTTAAATGATTGTTTTGATGGAGTGAAAAAGGAAAACTACCCCACTACGTATATATAGGCTGGAGCCTCCTCGCTTGCTTGGTAGGGTTGCTCTATTCACACACTCTCATCTTCTCCAGATCTAAACAAGATAGCGGTGGTAACACTGACTTTCTTCCTTCAAAAAAACACTGTCTTTCTATCCTCACCGCTGGTTACAGATCCGGACGTATCCCCCTCCGCCGGTGAAGGGGAGGAGGGGCAGCGTTTAGGCCGTCGTCGACAGCGAGGGAGGAGACCCACTGCCGCCCGCACCATTATCTCTGGCTGAGTGCCCGCGCGGGTGGTCCTCCGATCCCTTCGTCGTTGCCCTAGTGTGGGCGGATCCGGCCTCCTGCCGCCCACCTATCCACATCTCGACGACCTTCAGGTATATCTTCCTTCGAAACCGCCTTATCTCTACTTCCCTAGCTCGCTACGTCGCTGCATGTGCATCATTTTCTACCTCTCAGCCCCTCTCGATCGGATGGTCCAATGTCACCTATTTTTTATCTTCTATTGTTAGAGGTAAAGCTACTTCATGGAGTCGAATCTTATACTTGATTCAAACAAGAAATAAAGTGGGGGTGGGGGAATTTAGTATGTAGTACATCGGACTAGGTAGAAACAGGAAGGAAAGTGGGTGAAAGTAGTACAAACTGGTCATCCAACCGGTCTCTTGGTCGAAAAGGGAAATATAGGAGTAACACTGTACACAGTGGTATGACCAGGACTAGATTTGCTATCCACACATACGAGTAGGTGGCTAGAGTGAACAAAAATGGGACCAAGCCAGATATGTTTCTTGGATGTTTGTTTCTCGGGGCAACAAACTATGAATGACCACTTTATGCCCCTGTTTAGGTACATGGTGCTGGACTGCTGGTGCACCCACTGTCCCATGCCCTTATACCAAATATTTAGCTGTTCTTAATCTAATGCCCCTGGTAAAAATGAAGCCATGCCACTGTTATAAGCCATGAAAAGTTTAGCCAAATGTTTTTGCCTGTAATTGTTTGATGGGATCCCTTGTTTGATACTATGACTGTTTCCTCTGTAGCTTTTTGTGCAAACAGGGATATCCATTTCACCTGGTTGCTGTTGTGACCTTTTGGTGCACTACACAAAACTCTTCTTAAAAGAAGTGACTTTTGTGCTGTTTAACTGGAATGTCAGAATGGAATAGTTGGTTCATTTCGGTGGAACTACACAAAGGGAGATATGTGTTCCAATCCTCATCACCCATATTGGCACCATAACCTTCCTTTAGGTGATAATGATATTTAATGCATGTTTTCATCTCTATTTCGCGAATGCCATGAGAAAATAATGCTATTTTTTACTAGTACACTTGTACTCCCTCACTGACAAAGCCAATTCTTAAATAGAAGGCCAATCATGTACTTGGTTTCACCAACTGGTGAGGAGAATGAGAAACAGAGCATGAAGAGGAGGAAGAAGAAGAAGAGTAAACAGTGCCAAGGCGATCTTGCTGAAGCTAGAGGCCTCAGTCGAGGCCATTCAAGGGCTCCGGCAACGACTACCTTACATGTGAGACGATCCTCCAGGGAGCCCTTCCACTTCTGCTGTCTCACTTAATTAATTAGGAGTACTTAAGTACCACTAATTTATTGCTGCCTAATTTTCCCGTTGGAGTTAAACAAATGTTTAGTAGCACCCTATGCTGAATCATGTACGTGTGTATGTTTGTCTATGGAGGTGAATCATGTGGTGGAGCAGGGAGGGAATGTTAACTTTACCCATTAAGATAATGAGGGTGCTTTTATTTGTTAGTGTATGTTTCATCAACTAGTCCCACTATTACAGTAATCTCACTCTCTCAATATATGTGCCAACAGGGATGCTTGATTTTGGTGGAACTGCACAAAAACTTTGGGTGCTTCATTGCCTCGACAGCTTCCTTCCTTTCCTGTTAGTCGCTATTCTCGGCTTGCATTCTTCCTTTGTTGTCAGTCACTTGGCTTATCTCGGCTTCCAGTCAAAGGAAATAGTAATTGATATGCTACCTCACACAGGTTGGTACTGGTCTTTATCCTGATTATTGTGCTTGTCATATGTATTGGTAATTTGGTATTGTGCTACTGTTTGCCGATTTCATAAAGGAGTAACTTGGAGCCTGAACTCACAGGCAAATCATTACATCGGGTGATTTCAGTAGAACTGCACAAAAAGATCAGATGGACAGGTACTTATGCTGCTGCTATGTACTCCAAAGTTAACTCAGACAAGCATCGATGTTGACAAGAAGAAGTGCCTGTATTCATTCGAGTATCAACCGGCGTCAACCAATTGTCAAACTCCAAGTATTAGGAGAGTGAACGCCAAAAATATTGCTTGGCGCATAGCCTAGAAAAACGCAGTCCAGTCTTTGGTCCCAACTTGTGCCTTTTGGTTATCGGCACATATGGTAGCGAACTGTATGGCATGGAGTCTAAAGATTCCAGACAAGTTGGTTGACGCGTATATTCATCTGGCACTTAATCAGTCTGCAAACCAGGGATGCTCCATTTTCGTTGAACTGCACAAAAAAATTGGGTGGTTCATTTTCTCAACCGCCTCCTTTCTCATCTGCAATGTAGAATTTTGGCGAGATACTGGACCAAGATGACCCAGTAAACTAGTTGGATGAAAGTAGTGGCCAAGTTGCTAAAACCTCCCTCGGCACGAGGCCACTATTTGAGGATAAACCTACAAGCAAAGTTCAGATTGTCTGTGTTGCCTCTTATGTACTCGAAAGTTTACTCGTACAAGCATTAATTTTAGCAAGAAGTACCTCCGACTGAACACCATTTACCAGTCTGCAATGTAGAATTTTGGTGAGCTACAGGACCAAGATGAGCCAGTAAACTAGTTGGATGAAAGTAGTGGCCAAGTTGCTCAAACCTCCCTCGGCACGAGGCCACTATTTGAGGATAAACCTACAAACAAAGTTCAGATTGTCTGTGCTGCCTCTTATGTACTCGAAAGTTTACTTGTACAAGCATTAATTTTAGCAAGAAGTACCTCCGACTGAACACCATTTACCAGTCTGTACCCTAGGTAATTAAAGTTCGTCCATGGATCATATTGGCTGTGATCTCAATCATTTGGATGCATAAACATACTGAACATGTGTATATCTGAATCTTTTTGTGAATTATCTATGAATATTGTTGTGTGATCAATCAATCATTTGGATCCATAGACATGCTGAACTTGTGTATATATGAATCTTTTGAGTTGTTGATAGTGAATATTGGCCATGAATATGAACGTGGCCTGTGAACCTGAGTTTGATACGAATGCTTACCTTTTCTGTTGTGCTTGTGTGTGAACTTGTTAGTATGCCTACTGTGGGGTATGTGACGTGTGGGTGTCAATGGCACACCTTCTTCCCGAGAAGAATTGCACCTGCTTTGTTAGGGTAGCAACGGCACATCAGCTCTTCTTAATCTTTTTGCTCTATCTTGCCCCCTCCCCCGCTCAACTCCTGCCGTAATGTTTTCGGCCTCAAAACAAACATAGTACTGCGTTGTTTTTGGGGCTTGATGAAAAATCGAGTGCTGGTTTCTGTAGGTTGGCCCGCCCAGCAAATGGGCTGCTGGTCCACCACGGACTGGGAGGCTAAAAATACAAGTTGTATGGTGCAGAGGCAAGTAAAAAAACGCCATCGAGAGCCATCCACTGAAGACAAAAAAATCGCTCCTGATGTGCTTCTTTAGTCGTGCCGCCGGCCCCCTCTATAATCCAGTTCGATCGGGGATCTGGTATCATTTTTTTCCAGAGGGCGAACAAGTATCAGCTAGGCCTAGGTTTTGTATTTTAACATGCGTAGCCCACGACATACGGTGACAGTGGTTTCAACTTATATTTTGAGGTCCATACCGGCCTATGGGCTTTTTCTTAAAGATCGGCATCCCAATGTATTTTTTAACCACATTATATATATTTATATTATTACTATTATCCTATATTTTATAGAGACTTATATATACATTATAAAAACATCCTACGTGTTATTAACTTATAAAAGTAAATGTTTAACAGAAGTTGGCAAGGAAAATCCTGGTTGTTTTTGACTCACATGGAAGGAAAATCCTGGTGATTGCGTACAAAAGCTTGCGAAGATTTTAAGGACCAATGCAACAGCAACGCACTCATTTTTATTTTGAGCAATAACTCGCTAATTTGTTAATTATGTATATAAAAAATGTGCCTCTCCGGTTTATTTTTGATATTAATTGCTCCTTCTAACATAACATTATATATATAACGAGCCCAGCTAATTCGTGTATTTGAAGGAAGTGCAAATGGGCTGGGATTTCTTAGATAATATAAATGGGCTGCATTGACGTGATTTGTTCACCCAGCCCAGCAAATGGACTGTACATTCTCGAAAACATGGGTTAAATATATGCCACATTTTTGCAGGCTGACATGTGGGCCAATAGGTCGAAGCCTACGCAGGGCGTTGTCAACCTGATCAGCATGCACCTTCAATCTCTCGTCTTCTTCCTCCAGCATCGCCGGGACCGCCTGGTCCGGCCTCCGGCGGCTAGCGGCTCTGCTTAGCACGCATCGCTGTGAAGCGCTACCCCACCGCCGGCCAGGCTATCCCTCCACCCCTCCACACCTCCTGTTATTCTCCACCGACTGCAGCCCCACGCCGCACCAGAACCAGTTATAACCCTTCTCCTCCACTCAATCTGCGACTCCACTGTCGCGTCTTCCCATCTCCAAGTCGTTCCCTTCCGGGGCCTCGCCGTCGTCCACCACCTCGCTGCGCTCGGTGCGGCGTGGTCAACAAACGAGAGTCATCGGAAGAGGACTGTACGGGGAGAGACTGACGGCTGGGACCCACGAGGTCCATGGTCGCACGGAAGGAAAGTTCGTCCTTATTAAGCTGAAAAAAATGTGTCCTCGACCTAACAGCTGGGACCCACCGGCTGTATCTTCGCACGGAAGGAAGTGCCTCCTTGTTATGCGAAAAAAATTATTCCTCCCATTGACAGCTGGGACCCGTCAGATTTGGTGCCTGACTTGTGGGCCTACTAAGCGGACGTGTACGCAGGGCTTTGTCAACTTAATCAACAAATGATTCTAGCAGCTGGACCGTTGGATGTCAATCCAACAACCGTGCTCCTTCTTCAACCTCTGTTCTTGCTCCTGTCTCCCGTGGGCCAGTCAAGTTTCCCACTCCTCTCCATCTGCGACTCCAGTGCCCTGTCTTCCCCATCTCCGGGTCGTTCCAGTCTGGGGCCTCGCCGTCGTCCACCGGCCTTTGGTGCGCTCGGCACGGTGTGGTCAACGTGGTCAACAACCGAGAGTCATCGGAAGATGACTGTACGTGAGAGGCTGACAGTGGGGACGCACCACGCCCATGGACGCATGAATACAACGGAACACGACGTGGTCAACGTGGTCAAGGAACGACTTCCATCGGAAGTGTACTGTATGTGGAGAGGCTGACAGCTGGGTTCACAGCCGCAGCAAGGAAGTGCCTCCTTATTACGCGGAAAATAATGATTCCTCCACCTAACAGTAGGGACCCACCGGACAGGCCGCCGTATTTTGCAAAAAAAAACATTTTTCCCCTGACTGCTGGGACCCACCGGACGGGTCACCGTATTTCGCAAAAAAAACGTTCCCCCCGCTGTCAGCTCGGACCCACATGAAGTGCCTCCTTATTACACAAAAAAAATGAATACTCCCCCTGCTAGTTGGGACCCACCTTGGTGGGTGGCTAACTTGTGGGCCTACTAAGTTGACGGGGACGGAGTGCTTTGTCAACTTAGTCAATATGAACGATTCTAGCTCCAGTGACCATACGATGTCCATCCAACGGCCGTAGTCCTTCTTCAACCTCTGGTCTTCTTGCTCCAGCCGCCCAAAGCAGCGCCGGTCGTGCCGCATGCTCCTCCCTCCCGTGGCCGGCTGTGCTGCCGCGGAGGCCTCACCGCCCCCTACTATTCCCACCGCTAGCCAGGCCCTGCGGCGACGGTAGCCTCACACCGCAGCCGAACCAGTGAACCATCATACTCCTCTCCGTGCGGGCTTCCACTGCCACGTCTTCCCCGGATCCGTGTCATCCCCTTCCTAGGCCTCGCCGTCGTCCACCGCCCTGGTGCTCTCGGCGCGGCGTGGTCAACGTGGTCAAGGAACAGCTTCCATCGGACGTGGACTGTACGTGGAGAGGCTGACAGCTGGATCGACGGCCGCAGCAAGGAAGTGCGTCCTTATTACGCTCAAAATAATTATTCCTCCACGTGACAGCAGGGACCCACTGTACGGGCCACCATATTTCGCGAAAAAAAGTTTCCCCCTGACTGCTGGGACCCACCAGCTACATCTTCGCACGCAAGGAAGTGCGTCCGGGCAAAAAAAAAAGATTCGCCCCCTAACTGCTGGGACCCACCAGCTACATCTTCACACGCAAGGAAGTGCCTGACAGTTGGGACCCACCTGGTCGAAGCGTACATAGCATTGTCATTCTGGTCGCGAACGTGTACGTACATACTGGTCGATGTAGAGGCGCACACGTGTCGTAGCAGAGGCGCGCACGTAGCATGTACACGTACGTACAGCGGCCAGGGTGCAAGAAAGTAAATACGGCCACGTACGTACATACGGGTGGGGTCTCGAACGCCTACTCGCGCGTACGTACGGCCAGGGCTCGTGTACATGGCTGGGTCGGAATGGAGAAACAACGTCGTCGTCAGGTTCATGGGGAGCCAACCGGCTGGGTCGGAACGAAATGCGTCGTCGTGTTCATCGGGAGGGCTTGGACGGAACAGCCGATGGAAACGAGACCTGGCGTACTGCAGAACGGAGGAAACGGCCTTGTGTTCGACCGTCCACGTTCGAAACGGGATCCTGTTCATCGGGAGGGGACTGGCGTACTGCAAAACGCAGGAAACGGACCTCCTACGGTCAAAACGGGGGTCCTGTTGATCGGGAGGGGTGTGGCGTACCGCAAAATGGAGGAAACGGACTTGTGTTGGAGCGCTACGGTCGAAACGGGGGTTCTGTTCATCGGGAGGGGTGTGGCGTACCGCAAAACAGGACTCCACGGGATACTGTTCATCTCCACCATTGACCCCCTCCAGCCTCCACGGGCTACTGTTCATCCACCGTCAACCTCCTCCAGCCTCCACCTGCGACTATTCATCCACGGGCTCCTGTTCATCCAGCATCCACCGGCTACTGTTCAACCAGCCCTCTCCACGGGCTCCTGTTCAACCACCCCTCCACAGGCTACTGTTCGTCCAGCCCTCCGCCGTCTACTGTTCATCCTGCCCAACACCTCGCTCGGGTTCAGTCCGGGCGATATGACAGGAAAAAATTCGTTCGGCCCAAAAATTTTCATTTCTCTCGTACACGCACGCGCGTGGGTGCGAGGCGTTGGCTCTAACTGAACCCGAGCGAGGCGTTGGGCTCTAATTGAACCCGAGTGATTGCACTGTAGGCTACGCGTTACTGAATCCGAGCGATCGATCGATGGCTGTTAACTAAACCCAATCGAGCGATTCCTTCGCTACTGCTGCTAACTGAAGCCGATCGATGCTGCCTCTGGATGAACAGTGAGTGTTGCTGGGGGGTTTTGATGAACAGTTCCCGGTGGGGGTGGATGAACAGGACCCCGTGGTATTGCCTCTGGATGAACAGGACGCCAATCGATCGAGCCGGTTGGGGCTGGATGAACAGGACCCCGTGGAGGGCTGGATGAACAGGACCACCCCGTGGAGGGCAGGATGAACAGTAGACGGTGGAGGGCTGGATGAACAGTAGCCCGTGGAGGGGTGGTTGAACAGGAGCCCGTGGAGGGGGCTGGTTGAATAGTAGCCGGTGGAGTAGCACGCAGTGGAGGCTGGTTGAACAGGAGCCCGTGGATAAACAGTCACAGGTGGAGGCTGGAGGAGGTTGACGGTGGATGAACAGTAGCCCGTGGAGGCTGGAGGGGGTCGACGGTGGAGATGAACAGTATCCTGTGGAGTCCCGTTTTGCGGTACGCCACACCCCTCCCGCTGAACAGGATCCCCGTTCGACCGTAGCAGTCCAACACAAGTCCATTTCCTCCGTTTTGCGGTACGCCACACCCCTCCCGATCAACAGGACCCCCGTTTCGACCGTAGGAGGTCCGTTTCCTCCGTTTTGCGGTACGCCAGACCCCTCCCGATGAATAGGATCCCATTTCGAATGTGGCCGGTCGAACACAAGGCCGTTTCCTCCGTTCTGTGGTACGCCAGGCCTCATTTCGATCAGCTGTTCCATCCAAGCCCTCGCGATGAACACGACGACCCATTCCGTTCCGACCCAGCCGGTTGGCTCCCCATGAACATGACGACGACGCTGTTTCTCCGTTCCGACCCAGCCATGTACACGAGCCCTAGCCGTACGTACGCGTGAGTAGGCGTTCGAGACGCCGCCCGTATGTACGTACGTGGCCGTATTTACTTTCTTGCACCCTGGCCGCTGTACGTACGTGTACATGCTACGTGCGCGCCTCTTCTATGACACGTGCGCGCCTCTACATCGACCAGTATGTACGTACATGTTCGCGACCAGAATGACAACGCTACATACGCTTCGACCAGGTGGGTCCTGACTATCAGGCACTTCCTTGTGTGCGAAGATGTAGCTGGTGGGTCCCAGCAGTCAGGGGGGCGAATTGCTTTTTTTTGCCCGGACGCACTTCCTTGCGTGCGAAAATGTAGCTGGTGGGTCCCAACAGTCATGGGGAAACATTTTTTCCATGAAATACGATGGCCCGTCCGGTGGGTCCCCGCTGTCAGGTGGAGGAATAATTATTTTGCGCGTAATAAGGAGGCACTTCCTTGCTGCAGCCGTTGATACGTCCATTTTGCATCATGCTTTTATATCGATATTTATTGCATTATGGGCTGTTATTACACATTATGTCACAATACTTATGCCTATTCTCTCTTATTTTACAAGGTTTACATGAAGAGGGAGAATGCCGGCAGCTGGAATTCTGGGCTGGAAAAGGAGCAAATATAAGAGACCTATTCTGCACAACTCCAAATGTCCTGAAACTCCACGGAAGTTATTTTGGAAATAATAAAAAATACTGAGCAAAGAAAATACCAGAGGGGGCCCACACCCTGGCCACGAGGGTGGGGGCGCGCCCTACCCCCCTGGGCACGCCCCCTGCCTCGTGGGCCCCCTGTTGGCCCTTCGGTGCCCATCTTCTGCTATATGAAGTCTTTCGTCCGAGAAAAAAATCATAAGCAAGCTTTCGGGACGAGTCTCCGCCGCCACGAGGCGGAACCTTGGCGGAACCAATCTAGGGCTCTCGCAGAGCTGTTCTGCCAGGGACACTTCCCTCCAGGAGGGGGAAATCATCGCCATCATCATCACCAACGCTCCTCTCATCGGGAGGGGGCCAATCTCCATCAACATCTTCACCAGCACCATCTCGTCTCAAACCCTAGTTCATCTCTTGTATCCAATTCTTGTCTCTAAGTTTGAGATTGGTACCTGTAGGTTGCTAGTAGTGTTGATTACTCCTTGTAGTTGATGCTAGTTGGTTTATTTGGTGGAAGATCATATGTTCAGATCCTATATGCATATTAATACTCCTGTGATTATGAACATGAATATGCTTTGTGAGTAGTTACGTTTCTTCCTGAGGACATGGGAGAAGTCTTGCTATTAGTAGTCATGTGAATTTGGTATTCGTTTGATATTTTGATGAGATGTATGTTGTCTCTCCTCTAGTGGTGTTATGTGAACGTCGACTACATGACACTTCACCATTATTTGGGCCTAGAGGAAGGCATTGGGAACTAATAAGTAGATGATGGGTTGCTAGAGTGACAGAAGCTTAAAACCTAGTTTATGCGTTGCTTCATAAGGGGCTGATTTGGATCCATATGTTTCGTGCTATGGTTAGGTTTACCTTAATACTTCTTTTGTAGTTGCGGATGCTTGCAATAGGAGTTAATCATAAGTGGGATGCTTGTCCAAGTAAGGACAGCACCCAAGCACTGGTCCACCCACATATCGAATTATCAAAGTACCGAACGCGAATCATATGAATGTGATGAAACCTAGCTTGACGATAATTCCCATCTGTCTTCGGGAGCGCTTTTCTCTATATAAGAGTTTGTCCAGGCTTGAGCTTTGCTAAAAAAAGGATTGGGCCATCTGGCTGCACCTTATTTACTTTTGTTACTTGTTACCCGTTACAAATTATCTTATCACAAAACTATCTGTTACCTATAATTTCAGTGCTTGCAGAGAATACCTTGCTGAAAACCGCTTATCATTTCCTTCTGCTCCTCGTTGGGTTCGACACTCTTACTTATCGAAAGGACCACGATAGATCCCCTATACTTGTGGGTCATCAAGACTCTTTTCTGGCGCCGTCGCCGGGGAGTGAAGCGCCTTTGGTAGGTGGAATTTGGTAAGTGTCGGGGATATACCATGCGGTATGACCCGGCCGGAAGTATGACCCGGCCGGACTTAGCGGCTCACAGAGACCCGGCGAGTATTTGGTGACTTACTGATAACCTCAACGGCGGGTCAGATAGAAGAGAAGGCCCAAGGCCCAGAAGGCCGGCTCACGTTTATGATGGGCCGGCTTAAGAAGAAAGGGATGACGAATATTTCCTTTACAAGGAAGCAAGACCCGGACATGTAATTAACTTGTAAGAGAAGATAGACTAGTCCTAGTCCTACTAGGACTCCACATGTAACCCGCCCCTCTAACTTATATAAGGAGGGGCAGGGCACCCCAAAGAGGGACAAGAAACAAGCAATAATCTCTAGGGCTAGACACAACAAAGGAGAGCCGGCTTACCGGCGACTCTCCGATGAGCATAATGAGACCTAGCCTCAAACAGCATGTAGGGTTGTTACCGGATGATGTTTCCCGGGGCCCGAAGCTGTCTAAACCTTTGTCTTGTGCGTTGATCCGCCCTGCGTCTCTAATCCCAATCAACCCCTCTCAAGCTACTACATAGATGCACTGGCCTCATGACTAAGTCCTTACACCTAGGACATCTGACGTGTTAATTCCACGACAGTAAGGAAAAATTTATATAGTGTGCTGAAATTTACTGTCACTTGTTACTATGGAAAGTAATCCTCTGAGGGGCTTGTTCGGGGTATCTTCATCCCAACCAGTAGAGCAAAGAGTTGCTCCTCAACCTACTATACCTACTGAAAATGAAAATGTCTACTTTGAAATTCCTTCAGGTATGATAGAGAAACTGCTAGCTAATCCTTTTGTAGGAGATGGAACATTGCATCCCGATTTACACTTAATCTATGTGGATGAAGTTTGTGGATTATTTAAGCTTGCAGGTATGCCCGATGATGTTATCAAGAATAAGGTCTTCCCTTTATATTTGAAGGGAGATGCATTGACATGGTATAGGCTATGTGATGATATGGGATCATGGGACTATAAGCGATTGAAATTGGAATTTCATCAGAAGATTTATCCTATGCATCTTGTTCATCGTGATCGTAATTATATATATAATTTTTGGCCTCGCGAAGGAGAAAGCATCGCTCAAGCTTGGGGGAGGCTTAAGTCAATGTTATATTCATGCCCCAATACTGAGCTCTCAAGAGAAATGATTATTCAAAAAATTTATGCTCGGCTTTCTGACAACAATCGCTCCATGCTCGATACTTCTTGTGTTGGTTCTTTTATGATAAAGACTATTGAATTCAAGTGGAATTTACTGGAAAGAATTTAACGCAACTCTGAAGATTGGGATCTCGACGAAGGTAAAGAGTCAGGTATAACACCTAAGTTTGATTGTGTTAAATCTTTTATGGATGCCGATGTTTTCCGTAAATTTAGCACTAAATATGGACTTGACTCTGAGATAGTAGCTTGTTTTTGTGAATCTTTTGCTGCTCACGTTGATCTCCCTAAGGAGAAGTGGTTTAAATATAATCCTCCCGTTGAAGTAAAAGTAGTTGCACCTATTAAAGTTGAAGAAAAGACTATCACTTATAATGATCTTGTTGTTCCTACTGCTTACGTTGAGAAACCACCTTTCCCTGTTAGGATAAAGGATCATGCTAAAGCTTCAACTGTGGTTCGTAAAATTAATATTAGAACTTACGCACCCCCTGAGCAAGTTAAAGTTGAACCTAATATTGCTATTGTTAAGGATCTCTTGGCTGATAATATTGATGGGCATGTTATTTATTTCTGTGAGGAAACTGCTAGAATTGCTAAACCTAGTGCTAAAGATAAACATAGACCTGTGGTAGGCATGCCTGTTATTTCTGTTAAAATTGGAGATCATTGTTATCATGGCTTGTGTGATATGGGTGCTAGTGCTAGTGCAATACCTATTTCTTTATATCAAGAAATTATGCATGATATTACACCTGCTGAGTTAGAAGATATTGATGTTACCATTAAGCTTGCCAATAGAGATACTATTTCACCAATTGGGATTGTTAGAGATGTTGAAGTCTTGTGTGGAAAATTAAATATCCTGCTGATTTTCTTTTTGGTTCCCCACAAGATAGCTTTTGTCCTATTATATTTGGTAGACCCTTCTTGAACACTGTTAATGCTAAGATAGACTGCGAAAAGGATGTTGTTGCTATTGGTTTGGGTGATATGTCTCATGAGTTTAATTTTTCTAAATTTCGTAGACAACACCGTGAAGAGGAATTGCCTAGTAAATATGAAATTATTGGTCTTGCTTCTATTGCTGTGCCTCCTAATGATCCTTTAGAACAATATTTGCTAGACCATGAAAATGATATGTTTATGAATGAAAGAAGGGAAATAGATGAAGTATTCTTTAAATAGGGACCCATTCTGAAACACAACCTGCCTATTGAAATCCTAGGGGATCCTCCTCCACCCAAAGGTGATCCCATGTTTGAGCTTAAACCGTTACCTGATACTCTTAAATATGCTTATCTTGATGAAAAGAAGATATATCCTGTTATTATTAGTGCTAACCTTTCAGAACATGAAGAAGAGAAATTATTGAAAACTCTGAAGAAGCACCGTGCTGCTATTGGATATACTCTATATGATCTTAAGGGCATTAGTCCCACTCTATGTCAACACAAAATAAATCTGGAGAAAGACGCCAAACCAGTTATTGATCACCAACGACGGTTAAATCCTAAGATGCAAGAAGTGGTAAGAAATGAAATATTAAAACTCCTTGAGGCAGGTATTATTTATCCCGTTGCTGATAGTCAGTGGGTAAGTCCTGTCCATTGTGTCCCTAAGAAGGGAGGTATTACAGTCGTTCCTAATGATAAAGATGAATTGATTCCGCAAAGAATTATTACGGGTTATAGGATGTTAATTGATTTCCGCAAATTAAACAAAGCTACTAAAAAAGATCATTACCCCTTGCCATTCATTGATCAAATGCTAGAAAGATTATCCAAACACACACATTTTTGCTTCCTAGGTGGTTATTCTGGTTTCTCTCAAATACCTGTGTCAGCTGATGATCAAGCAAATACCACTTTTACTTGCCCTTTCAGTACTTTTGCTTATAGACGTATGCCTTTTGGTTTATGTAATGCACCTGCTAGCTTTCAAAGATGCATGATGGCTATATTCTCTGATTTTTGTGAAAAGATTTGTGAGGTTTTCATCGATGATTTCTCCGTTTATTTATCCTCTTTTGATGATTCCTTGAGCAACCTTGATCGAGTTTTGCAGAGATGTGAAGAAACTAATCTTGTCTTGAATTGGGAAAAGTACCACTTTATGGTTAATGAAGGTATTGTCTTGGGGCATAAAATTTCCGAAAGAGGTATTGAAGTTGATAAAGCCAAGGTTGTTGCTATTGAAAAGATGCCATGTCCCAAGGACATCAAAGGTATAAGAAGTTTCCTTGGTCATGCCGGTTTTTATAGGAGGTTCATTAAGGACTTCTCCAAAATTTCTCGGCCTCTGACTAATCTCTTACAAAAAGATATACATTTTGTTTTTGATGATGATTGTGTAGAAGCATTTGTAAATACTTAAGAAAGCATTGATCTCTGCACCTATTGTTCAGCCACCTGACTGGAATTTACCCTTTGAAATTATGTGTGATGCTAGCGATATGATGTAGGTGCTGTTCTAGGGCAAAGAGTTGATAAGAAATTAAATGTTATTCAATATGCTAGTAAAAGTCTAGACAGTGCTCAGAGAAATTATGCTACTACTGAAAAAGAATTCTTAGAAGTTGTATTTGCTTGTGACAAGTTTAGACCTTATATTGTTGATTCTAAAGTAACTATTCACACTGATCATGCTGCTATTAAATATCTTATGGAAAAGAAAGATGCTAAAACTAGACTTATTAGATGGGTTCTCTTGTTACAAGAATTTTATTTACATATTATTGATAGAAAGGGAGCTGAGAACCCCGTTGCAGACAACTTGCCTAGGTTAGAGAATGTTCTTGATGACCCACTACCTATTGATGATAGCTTTCCTGATGAACAATTAAATGTCATAAATGCTTCTCGTACTGCTCCATGGTATCCTGATTATGCTAATTACATTGTTGCTAAATTTATACCACCTAGTTTCACATACCAGCAAAAGAAAAAGTTTTTCTACGATTTGAGACACTACTTCTGGGATGACCCACACCTTTATAAAGAAGGAGTAGATGGTGTTATTAGATGTTGTGTACCTGAGCATGAACAGGAACAGATCCTACGCAAGTGTCACTCCGAGGCTTATGGAGGACACCACGCTGGAGATAGAACTGCACATAAGGTATTGCAATCCGGTTTTATTGGCCTACTCTCTTCAAGGATGCCCGTTAGTTTGTCTTATCTTGTGATGAATGTCAAAGAATTGGTAATATTAGTAGACGTCAAGAAATGCCTATGAATTATTCACTCGTTATTGAACCATTTGATGTTTGGGGCTTCGATTATATGGGACCTTTTCCTTCCTCTAATGGGTATACACATATTTTAGTTGATGTTGATTACGTTACTAAACGGGTAAAAGCTATTCCAACTAGCAGTGCTGATCATAACACCTCTATTAAGATGCTTAAAGAAGTTATTTTTCCGAGGTTTGGAGTCCCTAGATATTTAATGACTGATGGTGGTTCACATTTTATTCATGGTGCTTTTCGTAAAATTCTTGCTAAGTATGATGTTAATCATAGAATTGCGTCTCCTTATCACCCATAGTCTAGTGGTCAAGTAGAATTGAGTAACAGAGAACTCAAATTAATTTTGCAAAAGACTGTTAATAGATCTAGAAAAAATTGGTCCAAGAAACTTGATGATGCATTATGGGCCTATAGAACTGCATATAAAAATCCTATGGGTATGTCTCCGTATAAAATGGTTTATGGAAAAGCATGTCACTTACCTCTCGAACTAGAACATAAGGCATATTGGGCCATTAAAGAGCTCAATTACGATTTCAAACTTGCCGGTGAGAAGAGGTTATTTGACATTAGCTCACTTGATGAATGGAGAACCCAAGCCTATGAAAATGCCAAGTTGTTGAAAGAAAAAGTTAAAATATGGCATGACAAAAGGATACAAAAGTGTGAGTTTAATGTAGGTGATTATGTATTACTATACAACTCTCGTTTAAGATTTTTTGCAGGAAAACTTCTCTCTAAATGGGAAGGTCCTTACATTATCGAGGAGGTCTATCGTTCCGGTGCCATAAAAATCAACAACTTCGAAGGCACAAATCCAAAGGTGGTGAACGGTCAAAGAATCAAACATTATATCTCAGGTAATCCCATAAATTTTGAAACTAATATTATTGAAACTATAACCCCAGAGGAATACATAAGGGACACTTTCCAGAACATTTTAGACTTCGAAAAGGAATAGGTATGTGGTACGGTAAGTAAACCGACTCCAAAACAGTTCTAATGGAAATTTTTCTCCGTTTTGGAATATTTAGAAAAATAGGAAAATAAGGAGCAGTCTGGGAAGGACATGAGGCCTCCACGAGGGTGGAGGGCGTGCCCTACCCCCTGGGCGCGCCCCCTACCTCGTGGGCACCTCGTGTGCTCTCCGGACTCCGTTTTCTTGCACGATACTTCCTTCGGTCGGTAAAAATTCATTATATAATCTCCTGAAGGTTTTGACCACTGTATCACGCAATTATCCTCTGTTCTTGTTTCGAGCTGTTTTCTGTCAGGGTTGTCAAGGCCAGGCATCATCTCGTCCCCCTCCACCAACAATGGTGACAACGATGCTTGGCTAATGAAGATAGAGCTGAAGAGGGAAGAACCCATGGAGATCAACAAGGATGAAGGGATCAAGAAGGCCACGGAGGACCAAGTTCCGGCAGCAGAAGACATCCTTCAACTTGATCACAATCTTCTTACCGCAACTAAGATCGAAGCTTTCAAGACGATTGAGTTAGCTCGTACACAAAACAAGTATCTCACACGTGAAAATATTTTATTGAAGGAGCATATCATCGCACTCAAGGGCATTATCCGCAAGTTGGAGGATCTATTACGCTTGATGTGCGACTACCCATCATCAGTGCCATCTTCTTCACCAGAAAAGGAAACATAATCACATGGGTATGGGCACTCCCCTTGGCAAACTTCCAAGCTTGGGGGAGATGCCCCGGTATCGTATCACCATCACACTCCTATCTTTACCATTTTTATTAGTTCGATCCTTTTAGTAATATCTTGATCTAGTAGAATAAAGTTTTAGTATGATATAGTTTTGAGTTTTGCTTTATGATCCTTCTATGTAATCGAGTCCGTGAGCTATATAATAAATATTAGTGTTGAGTCAAGGGCTTGATTATCTTGCTATGATCTTGAGGGAATAAAAGAAAAGAGAAAGAATAAAAATAAACAAAGAGATCATATTGATCTTATGGAGAGTAATGACTTCACATAGAAAGAGTATGATGATTAAGAATTGTTGAGAGTTGACAAACATAGTTTTGGTCATCGTTGCAATTAATAGGAAGTAATAAAGAAAGAGAGGCTTCACATATAAATATACTATCTTGGACATCTTTTATGATTGTGGGTACTCATTAAAGTATGACATGCTAAAGAGTTGATGTTGGACAAGACAACGTAAGGGTTTATGTTTTCTTATATTTGAAATAAAGTATATTGTCATGGGTCATCCAACATGTTGAGTTTGCCTTTCTCCCTCATGCTAGCCAATTCTTTGCACCAAGTAGAGATACTACTTGTGCTTCTAAATACCCTTAAAACCAGTTTTGCCATAAGAGTCCACCATATCTACCTATGGATTGAGTAAGATCCTTCAAGTAAGTTGTCATCGGTGCAAGCAATAAAAATTGCTCTCTAAATACGTATGACTTATTAGTCCTGGAGAAAATAAGCTTTATACGATCTTGTGATATGAAAGAAATAAAAGCGACAGACTGCATAATAAAGGTCCATATCACAAGTGGCAATATAAAGTGACGTTCTTTTGCATTAAGATTTCATGCATCCAACCATGAAAGCGCATGACAACCTCTGCTTCCCTCTGCGAAGGGCCTATCTTTTACTTTTATCTCTTACCCTTATAAAGAGTCATGGTGATTTTCACCTTTCCTTTTTACATTTTTTCCTTTGGCAAGCACATTGTGTTCGAAAGATCCTGATATATATATATATCCAATTGGATGTAAGTTAGCATGAACTATTATTGTTGACATTACCCTTGAGGTAAAAGGTTGGGAGGCAAAACTATAAGCCCCTATCTTTCTCTGTGTCTGATTAAAACTCCGTAACCATAAGTATGGCGTGAGTGTTAGCAATTGTGAAAGACTAAATGATAGTTGAGTATGGGAACTTGCTGAAAAGCTCTTACATAGACTCTTTCCGATCTTATGATAAATTTCAATTGCTTCAATGACTGAGATTATAGTTTGTTGGTTCTCAATGAAGTTTCTGATTCATACTTGACATTGCCAATAGATTATTACTTGAGCATAAGAGATCATATGACAATATACATATATATACATATATATATATATATATATATGTTGCTGTTATAAGAATGATCATGATACCCTCATGTCCATATTTTATTTTATCGACACCTCTACCTCTAAACATGTGGACATATTTATCGTTATCGGCTTCCGCTTGAGGACAAGCGAGGTCTAAGCTTGGGGGAGTTGATACGTCCATTTTGCATCATGCTTTTATATCGATATTTATTTCATTATGGGTTGTTATTACACATTATGTCACAATACTTATGCCTATTCTCTCTTATTTTACAAGGTTTACATGAAGAGGAGAATGCCGGCAGCTGGAATTCTGGGCTGGAAAAGGAGCAAATATTAGAGACCTATTCTGCACAACTCCAAAAGTCCTGAAACTCCACGGAAGTTATTTTTGGAAATAATAAAAAATACTAAGCGAAGAAAATACCAGAGGGGGCCCACACCCTGGCCACGAGGGTGGGGGGTGCGCCCTACCCCCCTGGCACGCCCCCTGCCTCATGGGCCCCCTGTTGGCCCTTCGGTGCCCATCTTCTGCTATATGAAGTGTTTCATCCGAGAAAAAAATCATAAGCAAGCTTTCGGGATGAGACTCTGCCGCCACGAGGCAGAACCTTGGCGGAACCAATCTAGGGCTCTGGCGGAGTTGTTCTACCGAGGACGCTTCCCTCCGGGAGGGGGAAATCATCGCCATCATCATCACCAACGCTCCTCTCATCGGGTGGGGGCCAATCTCCATCAACATCTTCACCAGCACCATCTCCTCTCAAACCCTAGTTTATTTGGTGGAAGATCATATGTTAAGATCCTATATGCATATTAATACTCCTCTGATTATGAACATGAATATGCTTTGTGAGTAGTTACATTTGTTCCTGAGGACATGGGAGAAGTATTGCTATTAGTAGTCATGTGAATTGGGTATTCGTTCGATATTTTGATGAGATGTATGTTGTCACTCCTCTAGTGGTGCTATGTGAATGTCGACTACATGACACTTCACCATTATTTGGGCCTAGAGGAAGGCATTGGGAAGTAATAAGTTGATGATGGGTTGCTAGAGTGACAGAAGCTTAAACCCTAGTTTGTGCGTTGCTTCATAAGGGGTTGATTTGGATCCATATGTTTCATGCTATGGTTAGGTTTACTTTAATGCTTATTTTGTATTTGCGGATGCTTGCAATAGGAGTTAATCATAAGTGGGATGCTTGTCCAAGTAAGGACAGCACCCAAGCACCGGTCCACTCACATATCGAATTATCAAAGTACCGAACGCGAATCATATGAATGTGATGAAAACTAGCTTGACGATAATTCCCATGTGTCCTCGGGAGCGCTTTTCTCTATAGAAGAGTTTGTCCAGGCTTGTCCTTTGCTACAAAAAGGATTGGGCCATCTTGATGTACTTTATTTACTTTCGTTACTTGTTATCCGTTACAAATTATCTTATCACAAAACTATCTGTTACCTATAATTTCAATGCTTGCAGAGAATACCTTGCCAAAAACCGCTTATCATTTCCTTCTGCTCCTCGTTGGGTTCGACACTCTTACTTACCCAAAGGACTACGATAGATCCCCTATACTTGTGGGTCATCAGCCGTGGACCCAGCTGTCAGCCTCTCCACGTACAGTACTCTTCCGATGGAAGTCGTTCCTTGATCACATTGACCATGCCGCGCCGAGAGCACCAGGGCGGTGGACGACGGCGAGGCCTAGGAAGGGGACGATGCGGAGCCGGGGAAGATGCGGCAGTGGAAGCCCGCGCGGAGAGGAGTACGAGGGTTCACTGGTTCGGCTGCGGTGTGAGGCTGCCGTCGCCGCAGAATAACAGGGGGTGTGGGTGAGTAGAGGGATGGACTGGCCAGCGGTGGGAGTAATAGGGGGCGGTGAGGCCTCCACGGCATCGCAGCCGGCCACGGGAGGCAGGAGCACGAGGCACGACCGGCGCTGGTTTGGGCGGCTGGAGCAAGAAGACCAGAGGTTGACGAAGCACTACGGCCGTTGGATGGACATCGTACGGTCAATGGAGCTAGAATCGTGCATATTGAATAAGTTGACAAAGCCCTCCGTCCCCGTCAACTTAGTAGGCCCACAAGTCAGCCTCCCACTATACTGGGTCCCAGCTAGCAGGGGGAGTGTTCATTTTTTTGTGCGTAATAAGGAGGCACTTCCTTGCGTGCGAAGATATAGCTGGTGGGTCCGAGCTGTCAGCGGTGGTGACATTTTTTTCACGAAATACAGAGGCCCTTTCGGTGGGTCCCAGATGTCAAGTGGAGGAATCATTATTTTGCACGTAATACGGAGGCATTTCCTTGCGTGCGGCCGTGGACCCAGCTGTCAGCCTCTCCACGCACAGTCCACTTCAGATGCATGTCGGTCGTTGACCATGTTGACCAGGCCTAGGAAGGGAACGACACGGAGCCAGGGAAGACTCGGCAGTTGTTTCCCACGCGGAGGGGAGTACGACTGTACGAGGGTTTACTGGTTCGTCTGCCGTCACCGGAGAATAACAGCAGGTGTGGGTGAGTAGAGGGATGGCTACGCCAGTGATGGGAGTACGGTGGGGCGGTGAGGCCTGCGCGGCAGCACAGCCGACCGCGGGGAGGAGGGAGCAGGCAGTCCCGCCGGCGGTTGTTTGAGCGGCTGGAGCAGGAAGAGCAGAGATTGAAGAAGCACGACGGCCGTTGGATGGACATCCAACAGTCACTGCTTGTGCGTCAACCTTTTCTTTTAGGAAAGCCTCAAATCTGTGGAAAACAGCATACATCCCATCTGCCATTATTTCTAATAATTTACAGCCCATTTGCTAATTCTTAAGGTTTTTTTTGGAGCCCATATTCTTTTCGTTAGCATTACAGCCCATATTGTGGCCACTGTTAAAAAATTATACGAAATTTTGCATATTTCGGTGCGGTCCGAACTGGTTTTAATCTCGAAATTTCGAGTCACGTTCAAACTGATTTTAAAAATAAATATATATCAATATAAAATCCAACAAATTGTCCACGCATAAAAATCAATCCAATTTAAAATCTCGAAATGAAAAAAAGAAATTTGAAACTAATTGCCGGTTTGATGTGTTTTAAAAATGTACAGCCCATTTCTCATTACTGATAGGACATTTTCTCGGCCAACCGAATGAAGCTCTCCTCGTCTTGAAAGATTTGCAGCCCAACAGGCCTGACAAAGCGACTTACTTGGCAAATCACAAAAAAACTGGGTTCTGGCCATGGACCCAGCTGTCAGTGTCTCCACGTAGAGTACTCTTCCGATGGAAGTCGGTCATTGACCACATTGACCACGCCGCCCGGAGAGCACCAAGGCGGTGGACGATGGCGAGGCCTAGGAAGGGGACGACGCGGAGCCGGGGAAGATGCGGCAGTGGAAGCCCGCGCGAAGAGGAGTACGAGGGTTCACTGCTTTGGCTGCGGTGTGAGGTTGCCGTCGCCGCAGGGCCTGGCTAGCGGTGGGAGTAGTAGGGGGCGGTGAGGCCTCAACGGCAGCACAGTGATACGTCTCCATCGTATCTACTTTTCCAAACACTTGTGCCCTTGTTTTGGACTCTAACTTGCATGATTTGAATGGAACTAACCTGGACTGACGCTGTTTTCAGCAAACTTTCCATGGTGTTATTTATGTGCAGAAACAAAAGTTCTCGGAATGACCTGAAACTCCATGGAATGTCTATTTGGAAATAATAAAAAATCATTGCAAAAGATGAAGACCAGGGGGCCACACCCTGTCCACGAGGGTGGGGGGCGCGCCCTCCCCCCTAGGGCGCGCCCCCTACCTCGTGGGCCCCCTGGAGCTCCTCCGACCTCAACTCCAACTCTATATATTTGCTTTGGGGAGAAAAAAAATCAGAGAGAAGAATTCATCGCGTTTTACAATACGGAGCTGCCGCCAAGCCCTAAAACCTCTCGGGAGGGCTGATCTGGAGTCCGTTCGGGGCTCCGGAGAGGGGGATTCGTCGCCGTCGTCATCATCAACCATCCTCCATCACCAATTTCATGGTGGTCACCGCCGTGCGTGAGTAATTCCATCGTAGGCTTGCTGGACGGTGATGGGTTGGATGAGATCTATCATGTAATCGAGTTAGTTTTGCTAGGGTTTGATCCCTAGTATCCACTATGTTCTGAGATTGATGTTTCTATGACTTTGCTATGCTTAATGCTTGTCACTAGGGCCCGAGTGGCATGATTTCAGATCTGAACCTATTATGTTTTCATGAATATATGTGAGTTCTTGATCCTATCTTGCAAGTCTATAGTCACCTACTATGTGTTATGATCCGGCAACCCTGAAGTGACAATAATCGGGACCACTCCCGGTGATGACCATAGTTTGAGGAGTTCATGTATTCACTTGTGCTAATGCTTTGTTCTGGTACTCTATTAAAAGGAGGCCTTAATATCCCTTAGTTTCCATTAGGACCCCACTGCCACGGGAGGGTAGGACAAAAGACGCCATGCAAGTTCTTTTCCATAAGCATGTATGACTATATTCGGAATACATGCCTACATTACATTGATGAATTGGAGCTAGTTCTGTGTCACCCTATGTTATGATTGTTACATGATGAACCACATCCGGCATAATTCTCCATCATCGATCCAATGCCTACAATCTTTTCACATATTGTTCTTCGCTTATTTACTTTTCCGTTGCTACTGTTACAATCACTACAAAAACCAAAAATATTACTTTTGCTACCGCTACTTTTGTTACCGTTACCACTACTATCATATTACTTTGCTACTAAATACTTTGCTGCAGATACTAAGTTATCCAGGGGTGGTTGAATTGACAACTCAACTGCTAATACTTGAGAATATTCTTTGGCTCCCCTTGTGTCGAATCAATAAATTTGGGTTGAATACTCTACCCTCGAAAACTGTTGCGATCCCCTATACTTGTGGGTTATCAAGACTATTTTCTGGCGTCGTTTCCGGGGAACATAGCTCTATTCTTTGAGTCACTTGGGATTTATATCTGCTGGTCACTATGAAGAACTTGAAAGACGCTAAGACAACAATTTATCCCTCAACTACGAGGGGAGGTAAGGAACTGCCATCTAGCTCTGCACTTGATTCACCTTCTATTTTGACTAAGCTTGCGACACCTAAACCTGCTTCTGCTATTCGCTTTGATATGTCGCATGTTATTGATGATGCCACTTCTGCTATGCCTGATACTTGTGATGAAACTACTTCTATGCTTGATACTACTGTGCCCCTTAGTGATTTTCTTGATGAACAAATTGCTAGGGCTAGAGAGAAAGAAATTATTGAAACTGATTATATTGATGAAAGTGATGATGAAGACTTGCCTGCTATTCCTGAGGGTTATGTTTTTGATAAAGAAGCTTCTTTAGCTATTTTAGCTTGAAAAGATAGATATGAGCTCAAGAGATTATTAGCTAAATGGAAGCAGCAATCTCTTAATGATAGAATGAGACCTGACCCTGCTTTTGCTACTTCACCTATCTCTGTTATCGATAAGGATTATGAATTCTCTGTTGATCCTGATATAATTACTTTGGTTGAATCTGATCCTTTTCATGGCTATGAATCTGAAACTGTTGTGGCACATCTTACTAAACTAAATGATATAGCCACCCTGTTCACTAATGATGAGAGATCTCGCTACTTTTATATCCTTAAAATATTTCCGTTCTCATTAAAGGGTGATGCTAAGATATGGTTTAATTCTCTTGACCCTGGTTGTGTGTGTAGTCCCCAGGATATGATTTATTACTTCTCTGCTAAATATTTCCCTGCTCATAAGAAACAAGCTGCTTTGAGGGAAATATACAACTTTGTGAAAATTGAAGAAGAGAGTCTTCCACAAGCTTGGGGGAGGCTTCTCAAGTTACTTAATGCTTTGCCTGATCATCCTCTTAAGAAAAATGAAATACTTGATATCTTTTATAATGGACTAACCGATGCTTCCAGAGATTACCTGGATAGTTGTGCTGGTTCTGTTTTCAGGGAAGGAACACCAGATGAAGCTGAAATTCTATTGAATAACATGTTGACAAATGAAAATAATTGGACACTTCCTGAGCCAGTTCCTGAGCCAGCTCCTGAGCCTATTCCTAAACCAACTCCGAAGAAGAGAGGTGTTCTATTTCTCAGTCCTAAAGATACGTAAGAGGCAAAGAAATCTATGAAAGAAAAAGGTATTAAAGCTGAAGATGTTAAGAATTTACCTCCTATTGAAGAAATACATGGTCTTAATCTACCGCCTGTTGAAGAAACATATGATCTTAATCCATTACTTACTGAAGAACCTCATGGTCTTGATAATCCGACACAGGTAGTAAAGGTAAATTCTCTCTATAGGTATGATAAAGCTGAAATCCCTCCTACTAAAATTGCTAGCCAATGCTTGGATGAGTTTGATAACTTTATGGTTAAGCAAGAAGATTTCAATGCTTATTTTGGTAGACAATTAAAACAAAATGCTTATATGATTGAACACTTGGGTGATTATATGGCTCATGTTAGAGGTGAACTTAAACTCATTAGTAAACATGCTTCTATGGTTACCACTCAAGTAGAACAAGTACTTAAAGCTCAAAATGATTTGCTCAATGAAATGAATAGTAAGAAAATTGATTATGCTGTTAGAGTCTACTAGAACTGGTAGAATGACTCAGGAACCTTTGTATCCCGAAGGACACCCTAAGAGAATTGAGCAAGATTCTCAGAGAAATAATATTGATGCACCTAGTCCTACTAAAAACAAGAAAAAGAAAAATGATAGGACTTTGCATGCTTCTAGTGAACCTATTGCTGAACCACCCGAGAATCCAAATGATATCTCTATTTCTGATGCTGAAACACAATCTGGTAATGAACATGAACCTAATAAAAATGCTAATGATGATGTTCATGATGATGCTCAACCTAGTAATGACAATGATGTAGAAATTGAACCTGCTGTTGATCTTGATAACCCACAATCAAAGAATCAACGATATGATAAGAGAGACTTTGTTGCTAGGAAACATGGTAAAGAAAGAGAACCATGGGTTCAAAAACCCATGCCTTTTCCTCCCAAACTATCCAAGAAAAAGGATGATGAGGATTTTGAGCATTTTGCTGAAATGATTAGACCTATCTTTTTCGTATGCGATTAACTGATATGCTCAAAATGAATCCTTATGCTAAGTATATGAAGGATATTGTTACAAATAAGAGAAAGATACCGGAAGCTGAGATTTCCACCATGCTTGCTAATTACACTTTTAAGGGTGCAATACCAAAGAAACTTGGAGATCCAGGAGTACCCACTATACCATGCTCCATTAAAAGAAATTATGTTAAAACTGCTTTATGTGATCTTGGAGCCGGTGTTAGTGTTATGCGTCTCTCTTTATATCGTAGACTTGATTTGAATAAGTTGACACCTACTGAAATATATTTGCAAATGGCTGATAAATCAACTGCTAGACCTGTCGGTATTTGTGAGGACGTGCCTGTTGTGGTTGCAAACGTTACTATTTTAACGGACGTTGTTATTCTTGATATTCCCGAGGACGATAGCATGTCTATTATTCTTGGAAGACCTTTTTTGAATACTGCAGGGGCTGTTATTGATTGCAACAAAGGCAATGTCACTTTTCATGTTAATGGCAATGAGCATACGGTACACTTTCCGAGGAAACAACCTCAAGTTCATAGTATCAACTCTATTGGAAAAATTCCATCGATTATATTTGGAGGTTTTGAATTGCCTCTTCCTACTGTCAAGAAGAAATATGATATTCTTATTATTGGGGATGTGCATATCCCCGTTGAGGTAACATAGTGTTATTCGAAATTTCTCCGGTTTCATGTTAATCGGAATGAGTTTGTTAATAAGACCTCTTCAACCTTGTTAGTGGATTCTTTTTGATGAGCATGAGATGGATGAAACTAGAAGGCACAGCCTTCTATACCCTCTTTCTACTTTCTGTTATTTAGTTGAAATAAAGTAAAAAATAGTATTTTTTTTGTCTGTTTTCTGATTTATCTATGCAATATAAAAATACCCCGAAAATAAAAGTTCTCCAAATGCCCTGAAAATGGAATATGATTTTTTTCTGGAATATTTGAGAATATCTGGCACTGAGAACACAGCAGGAGGGGCAAGCACCTGGCCACGAGGGTGGAGGGCGCGCCCCCTGCCTCGTGGGCCCATGGTGGCCCTCCACTTATTACTGCACCCATACACTCCTTCTTCCTCCTACAAACACCAATATCTAGCTCAAGCACGAGTTCTAGCTCATTTTGCTGCGATTTTCGATCTCCTTGCTCAAAGCACCTCTCACAAAATTGCATGGGGAGATTGTTCCTTGGTATGTGACTCCTCCATTGGTCCAATTAGTTTTTGTTCTAGTGTTCTATTCATTGCAAATTTGTGCTGCCTAGGTGACCATGTTCTTGAGCTTGCATGTCAAATTTATATGGTTCCAAGTAGTTCTAATGCATGATATAGTCTCTAGGCACTTGTAGGAGTAGTTGCTATCAATTTTGTTGAGTTTGTTTTACTTTTGTTTGAAGTTACTAAAAATTTCAGAAATTTTTCAGAGGAAGAAATATGCTTAGGAAAATGTTCCAAGGTGGTTCTTCAAGGAAGCAAGGACCCAGGCTTGCAATGCATGATGCTGACGAGGAGCCACCAAGGGACGCTCCAGTGCGGCCCTGTGAATGGCCTTCAGAAAATTTTATGGATCGAGCGGGAATCAAGGAAGAACTTAACGCATATTTGCGTAACACTGATCTTGTGAGCTTTGAGGCAGACAAATGCCGCCAGTACCACTATCTCACTAGTACATTTGTGAGGAGGTTTTAATTTTCATCTTCACGTAATTCTCCAACTGTCCTGTTTGATCTTTATGAAAAATCTTATACCATGGACTTAGAGGATTTTACTTCTGCTTGCAAACTTCCACAGTGGGGTAGTTTTAGTGAACCTCGTAAATCTGAATTTAGAAACTTTCTTGCTGGTATAACCGTGGGGGAATCTAGAGATATAGCACAAGCTACCATAGGGAGCATTCATTTTCCTGCTATACATTATATTGCTCTCTTCATAGGTAGGTGCATAAATGGTAAAGATGAAGCATGTCATATGTGTGTCCCTGACCTTAGTATTCTTAGGAGTGCTGTGTTAGGAGACAAATCTTATAATTTGGGAGCCATTATTGCACGTAGGTTGCATAATAATAGATTTAATGGAGATTTCTTTGGTGGAATTTATGCAACCCGCTTATCTGATTTTCTTGGTGTGGACGTTCGTGAGGATGACATTGAGTTGCCTCCTACTTATTTAGACTATAATTCTATGGTCTATCACCAGTTTGTCGAGAGGAATGAATCACCTCTCCGATATCGCTTAATCTTTGACAGACGTCATGCTTTCCGTATTACTCTCCCTGCTCCTGCCTTCTTTCATTATCAGGCAAAAGGAAGACATTTTATCACTAGAGAGGAGGCAGATGAGTACGAGAGGAGGGCGGAGGCAGCTCGCCGCCACGCTGCAGCTCATGAAGCGATTACCGCTGCATCTCAGTACGACCCCAGCTACACCTACGGGTATTCGCAAGGCCATCCTTGGCAATACACCAACTTAGGTGTCACGCCCAATATGCGATACTATCCTAAAGAGGCTCGAAGGTCCCACCAAGGATAAAACCGCATATTGACACGCTTTTGCAAGGTGGATATCATTACATCAACATTACATAATAGTTCGGGATACATACAAGGCATACAAGTGCCGCAAGAATACATCAATACATCATACATGAGATCAACATCCGACTACGGATGAAACACAAACAGAAACTCCAACGACATCCACCCTGCTAGCCCAGGCTGCCGACCTGGAACCTATCCCCTGATCGAAGAAGAAGCAGAAGAAGAACTCCAAAACAAGTAACATCGCTCTCACGTCATGATCATCGCATAACCTGTACCTGCAATTGGTGTTGTAGTAATCTATGAGCCACGAGGACTCAGCAATCCCATTACCATGGGTTTCAAGACTAGCAAAGCTTAATGGGAAAGGAATGGATAAGGTGGTGAGGTTGCAGCAGCGACTAAGCATGTATGGTGGCTAACTTACGCAAATGAGAGCGAGAAGAGAAGCAAAGGAACGGTCGTGAACTAGCAATGATCAAGAAGTGATCCTGAACTCCTACTTACGTCAAACATAACTCAGAAACCGTGTTCACTTCCCGGACTCCGCCGAGAAGAGACCATCACGGCTACACACGCGGTTGATGCATTTTAGTTAAGGTCAAGTGTCAAGTTCTCTACAACCGGATATTAACAAATTCCCATCTGCCACATAACCGCGGGCACGGCTTTTGAAAGATAATACCCTGCAGGGGTGTCCCAACTTAGCCCATTATAAGCTCTCACGGTCAACGAAGGATATTCCTTCTCCCGGAAAGACCCGATCAGTCTCGGAATCCCGGTTACAAGACATTTCGACAATGGTAAAACAAAACCAGCAAGACCGCCCGATGCGCTGACATCCTGATAGGAGCTGCACATATCTTGTTCTCAGGGCAACACCGGATGAACACTACGTACAACTAAAACCAGCCCTCAAGTTTCCCCGAGGTGGCGCTGCAAGTGGCTCTGGTTCGGACCAACACTTAGACAAGCATTGGCCCAGGGGGGCTAAATAAAGATGACCCTAGAGAGAGCGACTCCCAAGGGAAAAGTAGGTGGTGGTGGTGAGGCAAATGGTAAAACCAAGGTTGGGCCTTGCTGGAGGAGTTTTATTCAAAGCGAACTGTCAAGGGGGTCCCATAAATCACCCAACCGCGTAAGGGACGCAAAATCAAGGAACATAACACCGGTATGACGAAAACTAGGGCGGCAAGAGTGGAACAAAACACCAGGCATAAGGCCGAGCCTTCCACCCTTTACCAAGTATATAGATGCATTAATAATATAAGAGATATTGTGATATCCCAACATAAACATAATACAATATGGAGCAATCTTCATCTTCACCTGCAACTAGCAACGCTATAAGAGAGGCTGAGCAAAGCGGTAACATAGCCAAACAACGGTTTGCTAGGAAGGGTGGCAAAGGTTAGAGATTCATGGCAATTTGGGAGGCTTGAAGAGCAAGTGAATAGGTAGCGCAGCATAGCGATAGAACGAAGCAACTAGCATAGCAATGATAGTAATGAGATCCAAGGTGACGGTCATCTTGCCTGAAATCCCGCTAGGAAGAAGAACGAGTCCATGAAGAAGATGAAGCCACGAAGACGAACGAATCCTCGCGATCGCAACGACACGGGAACTATCGAGAAGAAGAACACAACATGGTAAACACACCACACATGAACAAGGCATGATGCTCAATCAATTATGATGCATGACAAGGCTAAATGAAGCTACTCATGACAAGAGATTATGCATACAAGATCAACACATGAAGGCAAGTTTAAATGAGGCCGGAAACAACATATAACAATTCCGGTAAGTCCTCATATGCAAAATTTCGAAATTGGTCCAGAACTGAATAAACCTTATATTCAAGTTGTTAAACAGCAATTTAAAGAGCACCATGTTGATCTACACGAAATTCTAGTCAAGTTACATATAAAGTTCATTAGATTCGGAGCTATGGTCTAGAAGATATGAGCAAAACAAGTTAAACATGGCATTGATGCAAAATGCATTCAAACATCAAACAAACACCTCAAATCAAGGATGCAAAAGGATAATATGGAACTACATACAAATCTAAGCAATTTTCATATAGAGCATGCTCAAAACGGAGCAACGGTGCAACACATACACTCCAAACAATATATAGCAACAATCTGTCAAAAACAGCAACTAGGCACCTAGCGAGCATCAAAACAATATGCTACAGCAACTCAACATGAAAACCAAAGGCATGGACATGATTTACAGGTAAAGCACAACAAAGCATGAACACTGAGATATCTCCAGAAACCACTAGAACAAACTCAAAAGGAGATGGCAAGATTGCAAAATAATAACAGGTTCACAGACTTGGCAGAAATACTGGACATGGTAGAAATAACATCAGGTTGCAATGTTTAGAGCTATCAAGCAGCATGCTACAGGAACATATCATAGCAAAGAAAGGCATGGCATGAATCTACTAATGGCATATAACAAATGTCCCTTACTGACCATAAGCCAAAAGGGCACAGAATATATGATGGCAACCATGTAAACATAGCATGTTTCGTTAACAGGTTTCAGACTTAGCAGAAAACAGAGCATGGCAGAAACAGACATTATGAAGGCATCTTTGTGAGCTTGATGCACTCATCACCAAGCAATGCATGACAAAACAAGCATACCTACAGAAATATGACATGTTTATGAAGCTATAAATGGCAAGAGCAAATACATATCATGAAAGGGGCAACTACAACAAGCTTGGCAAAATGGAATAACACGTAAACAATCTGCCAGGAACATTTTATAGCAAAAGTAGAGCAAGATTGAGTCATACTATGGCACTCCATAATTTCAAACAAGGGCAGGAATGGATCAATTACGGCAATATCTACAAAACATCCTTACTTAACATCTCCAAAATAAGCATGGATCTCACTGTAGCATCAAGTTTACATGACAACAAAATAACAGCAGACAAAGACTTAAGAGAAATCACCAAGTCCCTGAAATCAGAAACATTACGGAGCCTAGTTTGCATGTTTGTGCTAGTCACCACAGAGATCAAAAAAATACATGGCATACACCTCTGGAAAGATGGCATGGCATACAACAAAACACATGTAGAGCTCATGCCCATAAGATGCACAGATTAAATGCTACAAAAATAACAAATCACAAAGTTCTGGTAAGTAACAGCAGATAACAGCAACTAGCACTCTTGCAACGATGATTTGGGCATCAAGATGGACTAAAATGAACATGGTGCAATGGAACAAAATGTAGAGCATCACGAGGCGAACATCTTGACATATTAGACGCGCGAAACGGAGCTACATGCAGAGAGTTATGACGCAGAGAACATGGGCATGTAATGCAAAATCGACCTCGAGGGGGGGGCGAAGTCAACGCGGGCGAGGTGGCTCCGGTGGGTCGGGGCAGTCCGGCGAGGCGCGGGGAAGGCGGAGGAGGCCCGGAGGTGGCCGGGGAGGCGACAGCGAGGCGGCCCCGGGCCGGATATGGCCGGATCCGGCCGGCGGCGAGCTGGCGGCGGCGGAGGA
>NC_057799.1:185425947-185444623 GCF_018294505.1 Triticum aestivum
CGGGCGCCCGCGCGGGCCTGGGCGAGCCGCGCCTGGGCCTAGCGGGCCGCGGCGGCGGGGAGGAGAGAGAGGAGGCGCGGGTGACGTGGCGGCGGCGGATTCGTCGGGCGCGGCGGCGCAGTTGACGGGCGGACATGTCCGGGCGGGGAGGTTCTGTCCGGTGGCGCGAGGTGGAAGGAGGCTAGGGTTTCATCCGCGAAATTCGGGGGGAGGCACAAATATATAGGCGGAGGGAGCTAGGAGAGTCCAAACGGGGTGCGGTTTTCGCCCACACGATCGTGATGGAACGACCGAAAGCATGGCGGCGAATTAGAGGGGTTTTGGGTTATTTGAAGGGGGGGCTTTGCTGCAACACACAAAAGGACTTTGCGGATGCCCGGTTAACCGTTGGAGTACCAAACGACCTCCAAATGGAACGAAACTTGACCGGTGGTCTACCGGTGGTATACCAAGGCCACTTGACAAGCCTCAGTCCATTCCGAGAACGTTCAACACCCGCTCACGAAAAGAAACAAGAGGGGTGCGCCGGAGGAGTTGGGAGTGCCGGATTGCAAAACGGACAACGGGGAAAAAGCTCGGATGCATGAGACGAACACGTATGCAAATGCAAAGCACATGATGACATGGCAAAAATGCAACACGGAAACACACGACATGGCAAGGACGGCGAATAACTGGCAGGCACCTGGCGCATCAGATCCGGGGCGTTACAACACTCCTCCACTAACAAGAGATCTCGTCCCGAGATCTTAGGACCGAGACGGAAGGAAAAAGGGAAGAGGTGAAACAAGAACAAAACAGTGAGGATGAACATAGTCAAGAACACTCGAGTAGGAAAGAGGAATGTTGAATGAGACAAGAAGCAAAAACTCAAGGAATAAGACTGAATTTGAAAACACTCCGGTTAGACGAGATAAGAAAACGAATACGACTGAAAGTATTTAGGCAGCAGTCCGGCTGAAACATTGATGAATAGAACACGAGCTAAAGAGAATGGAATGATACTTGATGAAGACACGACACAAAACTCCGGAAAGAATTGAAAGAGTTGAATGAAAAGAATGGGGAAGAAGATGACAACTTCTACCACGAATGAAAAAGAGAGCATCCTTAGAAGGAAACATTGAACGGAGTTGTTGGAAATTCAACAACAAAAGAATAAGCTTGTTGTGGACTTATGGATAACATCTCAAAAAAATTATGAGGTGGTAACCTACCACAAGCGGAAATGATTGAATAGCTGAGAGAGAACGAAGCAATGCAAAACTCCACTTCAAAAGAATACGAAGAATTAATTGCACTTCAAAAAGCAAGAAGGAAAGGTACTTGAGCTCCTTCGATAAGAATCTTGATGAACACTTGAGGAGTGAACTAAATCATGACGAGCCACCGTGATGAACTCCGGTAACCAAAGAATGCCGAGAAAAATTGAAGCATGAAAGGGAAAAGATTCAAATCCTTGCGATGATTTGGATGGAAGTTCGCGACGAAACCGGCGAGAAGCTTAGAACTCCGGAAAAGAAAAGACGAACAACTTAGAACCGAGAAATCACTCATCACGACAATCTTCGAAGAGAAGAATTAATCAACTTGACCATGATGAAATGAGAAAAAGAATTATGTTATGCTTATCCCTCACCAATTAAATTGATGAGAAGCAATGGATTGCATACAACTTATTCACATTGGGAAAGTTTAAGTGGAGATATAGCGCAAAAACTTGAGAAAATCTTCATGAACCACCGGTAGGATTTGGAAAGAACGAATTAATTGACATGATAACAACAGAAAGAATCTTGAACGAGCCACCGTAGGAATAGAAATGAATGACGAAAAGAGAATGAATCCCCGGAAAAAATAGGAAAGGCACGAATATGCTTGAGGGAAACAAGATGCAATTGAAAGAAGAGATCGCGAGCTTATTGAAGCATACTTGAACAAAGCACCGGAAGAATATGTAAATGATCGAAGGGGCATGAATATAGAATAATCGGAGAACGGATTTGAAAACATAGAACGAGGAAATATTTGGAAAAGATGACCGCCGGATAATTGAGACGGTAAACAACTCCTGAAATACTCCGGATGGGTGAAAATAATTGCACGACTTGTAACAATTTGATAGGATAACCATCAAGCTAGCACTGCGAATTTCCGAGAGAACGGGCAAGGTTTAGAAGAAACTCATCTTCGGTCCTCAAATGTTGAGAATGACGACGAGAAAGAACACCAAAATTGTTGAGATACTCCGGGAGAATGAAAAGCGAAGAGGTTGAACCAACAATGAAAATAATTTGAAATTGGAAAAGCGCCTGACTGATGAAATTCATACTTACGTCAAACTTCGAAAAAGGATTTGAGAATAACTCTGAGAAAATTATAAGAGTCAGGTAAGATCCTGGGAAAAGACCTGTGGGTTAGGGCCCACTGAAAAGAAACACCGTTGAGAAAGGATTGTTGACCAGATAGATGATGCGCCGGAACAATTGAAGGACTTGCATGAGGTGACAACCTCGAATTAATTGAAAACAGACGAACAAGAATATGAACAACACCGAATACTTGCATTGAACCCACCGGAAAAGAAAAAGAGATGAAGAATGTCAAACGAGACGAGAATTCACCGATTGAAATAATTGAGGAAAGACTGAAGAGGTTCCGCGCGAATGAAAATTGATGCTCGAAAGAGACTCAAATTCTGGGAATAAGAGGGGTGTGAGGGCGGGAAAAACAACGGCAACTTGGAAGGGGAAATTGACGAAAAGCTTTGAAGAGAAAAGCACCGGTTGAAATCATTGAGGAAAGAATGCAAAGATTTCTCATGAGTAGAATGGATACTCGATTACAGACTCCGGTTCTGAGAAGAAGAAGGGAGGGCGGGTGGGAAAAACAAGGACAACTTTGGATAGGGAAAACGACATCGGTTGAAAAGAGATGAGGATTAATCTAGCAAAAGATGACGAGAATCGAAAACACTCGAAGAGAGATGCGCCGGATTGAAAAGAGGATGGACAATGAACGAAAACTAGCCACGAGATCCTAAAAAAAAATTTGAAGGTGGCACAGCTAAAGTTGGATCTAGTGAAAGCTAAAGAGGATCTGGCAGCAGAGGGGATCAGGATGGCTGCGGAGAGGGCGGCTCTCGACGCCCAAACTCAGTTGATCCAGGCGCAGTCCTTCCGGCTCACGATGGATCAAAATGCGTCCAATGAGGTCATGAGAAGGAGGCATCAAAAGGCCCAATCTCGACTCCCTCCGGTTTACGATCCACGCAACCTCTTCAACATGCCAGGTGCAGGGTCTAGTAACCCGCCAGGGGTCATAGTGCCCGGGTCTGGGACCCCTATTCAGCCACAAGTGATGGGGCCTCCCCAGGTGCCCCCTGCCCCGCCTCAGTACGTGCCAATACCACCGGGTCATTATAATAACCCGCTGGAGAACATGGTCGCCGCGGCAGCACGGCTGGCGGCTCTCCCAGTCGACGGCGACTCTCCGACGGCTATTGAAACCCGCCGAGTCAGGGAACTCCTTCAGACAGCACTGGCGCAGCAAGAGGCGTACTCCTACAGCCGGGACAGGATCCACTCGACCCCTCGTCCAGGCCGGAGCCCGAGTTACAGCAGACACATGGTGTCAGCGACCGGCTCAAGTAACGTCCGACGCCATGACCCGCCCCCTGGCCATGGCCCGGCTCATAATGGAGCCTTTCACGCAGCAGACCAAGACAGAGCGTGGCAAGAAGCGGAGCAGGTGCCTCAGTTGACGGCTTACCAGACTCCCCCGGCTTATCCGACGACGTCCGTCGACGTGGGTATCCCTACCAGGACCGGGGGTGTCCCTTGCTTAGTGCCAGCTATCCCAATGAACGTCTACCCAAGGACTTCAAATGCCCTAGGAAGGTGCCCAATTACACGGCTGACTTACAACCCGCAGCCTGGATCGAGAGTTACGAGATGGCCATGGAACTACTGGAGGTCAGTGAGGCGGCAATGGCCAAGTACTTCACCATGATGTTGGATGGGACTGCCCGCACTTGGTTGAAAGGGCTACCACCGAATTCCATCGGGTCTTGGGCTGAGCTGAAAGCCCGGTTCATCCAAAACTTCAAGGATACCTGTAGGCAGTCTATGTCAATTGTGGATTTGACTAACTGTAAGCAGCAGGAGGGTGAATCCACGACGCATTGGGTTCGCCGGGTCAAGGAGATCATACATTCATCAGATAAGATGGATGCCGGCTCTGCAGTCTTAATGTTGGAGCAGAATTGTCGTTTCGTGCCCCTGAAGATGAAACTCGGGCGGCTTAAGCGCGACTGCAATGATATGGGTACACTAATGGCGGCTCTTGTCAAGTATGCCGATTCTGATGGTACCAAGGATCCCCCTTCAGATGATGAAAGGGCAGGGAAGGGAAAGAAGAATGGCAATGGCAAGGGTCCTCAGCATAACCCGGGAAACCAAGGAGGAGGCAAGCGCAAGGCCGATGGCAGCCTAGAGTTTGTAGCAACGCCAACTCACAAGGTAATAACCAGCGACGCAAGGGGAGGCCCCCTCCACGAGCCAGCGGGTCAGGCCCGACGCTGGAGCAGCTGTTGAATGAGCCTTGTCCAAGGCATGGCTCTAGAGAGAAGCCAGCTACCCATCTATGGAAGGATTGCGCAATCATGAAGGCCTTTAAAAATTACAACGGCCCGGGCGGTGACTCAGGCGCCGGCGGCTTTCATGGCCCGGGCGGCGGCTCAAATTCTAATCCTCAGAATGGTCAAGGGGGCTTTAATCAACAGTCTGGCCAGGGTCATCAACAGCAGCAGGGGGGTTATCAGACCAATCCAAAGCAGCTTAGCGGTGGACAGTATCATGTGTTTACCACCAGTCTGTGTAAGAGAGATCAGAAGCTTCATAAGAGGGCTGTGAATGCTGTTGAGCCGACGGTTCCACGCTACTTGCGGTGGTCTGAGCATCCTATAGTGTGGAGTAGGGAGGATCACCCTCCCCGGGTGGATAACCCGGGCCACTTGGCCTTAGTGGTGGCTCCTCAGGTGGGAGGATATAAGTTCACTAAGGTGCTCATGGATGGAGGCAGCAGCATCAACATCCTCTATTATGAGACGTTCCGTCGTATGGGGTTGATTGATAAGAACCTCAGCCAGTCCAACACTATTTTCCACGGTGTGGTACCTGGTAAGTCGGCTTATCCAGTCGGCAAGATCGAGTTGGAAGTGGCCTTTGGAGATGAGAACAACTACAGGGTGGAGAAATTGACCTTTGAGGTGGTTAAGATAAGAAGTCCGTACCATGCTATATTTGGGCGGCCGGCTTACGCCAAGTTCATGGCACGGCCGTGTTATGTGTACTTACAGCTCAAGATGCCGGGTCACAATGGGACCATTACGGTTCACGGCAGCCGAAAAGTGGCTCTGGAGTGTGAGGAAGGTGATGCAGCTTATGCAGAATCTGTTTGTGCAACGGAGGAGTTGAAGTTTTACAAAGACAACGTTGACCCAACAGATATGACCTCTCTGAAAAAGCCGACTACGGAAAATGAGCCGGCCATGAAATTTAAGTCGGCTGATGAAACTAAGCTTGTTGATTTTGTTCCAGGAGATTCATCTCAGCAGTTTAGCATCAGTGCCAATCTGGATCCAAAATAGGAAAGCGCGCTCATCGAGTTCATCCGTGAGAATAGGGACATTTTTGCATGGAAGCCGTCTGACATGCCAGGTGTACCTAGAGAACTTCATGAGCACAGTCTCAATGTTGATCCGAAATTTAAGCCAGTCAAGCAGTTCCTTCGGCGGTTTAATGAAGAGAGGTGGAAAGCTATTGGCGAAGAGGTGGCCTGGCTCTTGGCGGCCGGGTTTATTGTTGAAGTCTTTCACCCAGAGTGGTTACTTAACCCGGTGCTCGTACTCAAGAAAAACGGCACTTGGCGGATGTGTGTGGACTACACGGACTTAAACAAGGCGTGTCCGGCTGATCCTTTTGCCCTTCCCCGTATTGATCAAATTATTGATGCTATGGCAGGTTGTGCGCGTTTAATTTTCTTGGATGCCTATTCCGGGTATCATCAGATTAAAATGGTAGTTAAGGACCAGGAGAAGACGGCGTTCATCACTCCCTTTGGAGCCTTCTGCTATGTGTCTATGCCCTTTGGACTCAAGTGTGCACAGGCGACTTATCAGCGTTGTGTACAGAACTGTCTTCATAACCAGATTGGGCGCAATGTTCATGCTTATGTGGACGATATTGTGGTTAAGTCCATAAAGGAGGAAACCCTGATAGATGATTTAAGGGAAACCTTTGATATTCTCCGGGTTTATAAGATGATGCTTAACCCGGCCAAGTGTGTTTTTGGTGTTCCTGCAGGCAAACTCTTGGGTTTCTTGGTTTCTGACAGGGGCATTGAAGCTAACCCGGAGAAGATCAAGGCCATCACCTCCCTGGCTAAGCCGGCGTGTATAAATGACGTTCAGCGCTTGGCGGGTCGCATCGCTGCTTTAAGCCGGTTTATAAGCCGTTTGGGTGAGAAGTCCATGCCCTTATATCAGTTGATGAAGAAAACTGATAACTTTGTCTGGAATGATGCAGCTAATACCGCTTTTGAGGATTTGAAGAAGCAGCTGGAAGAGCCCCTAGTCCTTACTGCTCTGGTCGGTAAGGAGCCCTTCTTACTATACGTGGCGGCGAACACAACGCCGTCAGTGTGGCTGTGGTGGTGGAGCGCAAGGAAGAGGGTAAGGAGCATCCGGTTCAGCGGCCGGTTTATTATGTCAGCGAAGTGCTTATCGAGTCCAAACAGCGGTATCCACATTGGCAGAAGCTTGTTTATGGTGTGTTCATGGCAAGCCGGAAGCTTAAGCATTATTTCCAGGGTCATCCTATCACTGTGGTCAGTTCTGCCCCTCTTGGTGATATCATTCAAAACAGAGAGGCCACAGGGAGAGTGGCTAAGTGGGCTATAGAGCTCGGACCCCATGATCTGAAATACGTGCCACGCACTGCTGTTAAATCTCAGGCCTTGGTGGATTTCATCAACGATTGGACAGAGTCACAAGTACCCGAGCAAAAGCCGGATAACACATATTGGACTATTCACTTCGATGGGTCCAGGCAGTTGGAGGGCTCAGGGTCTGGAGTTGTATTGGCTTCCCCTAAAGGCGACAAGTTCCATTATGTGCTACAGTTGATGTTTCCTTGCACTAACAATGCGGCTGAGTACGAGGCCTTGCTCCACGGTCTTCAGATGGCTAAGGAGATGAGCTTGAGCCGGGTAAGGTATTTCGGTGACTCAGACTTGGTGGCTCAACAAGTATCAGGCAAGTGGGACTCTAAGGACCCTCTCATGGCGGCTTATCGCCGCGAAGTTGATGCCATTGCTGGGCACTTTCAGGGCTACCAAGTAGAGCACATTGATCGCAGGAAGAACGAGGCGGCTGATGCTCTAAGCCGGCTAGGCTCTAAGCGAAAGCCGGTGCCGCCTAATACTTTCCTGGATGTCCTGTATAATCCTTCTGTTAAGCTGCCTACAGAGGAAGACTTGGTTGTCCCTGACCCGGAGGCGCGACTGGTGGCGGCTCTCCACATCATACCGGACTGGACAATGCCCTATTTGGCTTACATGACCCGGGGTGAGTTGCCTGAGGATGAAACTTTGACCAGACAAATAACCCGGCGGGCTAAGTCAATGATTGTTATCAATGGCGAGTTGCATCACCGCAGTGTTACAGGAGCATTTCAGCGTTGTGTCTCCCCTGAGGAAGGTCAAGAGATCTTGCGTGAGATTCATGAAGGGGATTGTGGCCATCACGCCGGCTCAAAGTCTCTTGTTGCCAAGGCTTTTCGCCATGGTTTTTATTGGCTGACGACTCATGCTGATGCGGAGGACTTGCTCTGTAAATGTGATGGTTGCCAAAGGTTCTCATGACGGGCTGATGTGCCGGCTCAGGAGCTGAGGATGATCCCAATTACCTGGCCCTTTGCGGTCTGGGGGCTTGATATGGTTGGGCCTTTTAAAAGGTCCAAGGATAAGAAGACTCACCTCTTGGTGGTAGTTGACAAATTTACCAAGTGGGTGGAAGCGGAGCCAGTTAGCAAGTGTGATGCAGCCACGGCGGTTCAATTTATGAAAAAGGTAATTTTTCGCTTTGGCTTTCCGCACAACATTATAACTGACAATGGCACCAATTTATCCAAAGGCGCCATGGAAGAGTTTTGTCAACGAGAGCACATCCGACTTGATGTTTCCTCAGTGGCTCATCCTCAATCCAATGGTCAAGCTGAGAGAGCTAATCAGGAGATTCTGAAGGGCATCAAACCCCGGCTTTTGGTCCCTTTGCAGCGGACGCCGGTTTGTTGGGTGGAGGAGTTGTCGTCCGTGTTATGGAGCATCAATACTACTCCTAACAGGTCTACGGGTTTCACGCCCTTCTTCATGGTTTATGGGGCAGAAGCAGTCCTTCCCAGTGACATCCGTCATGACTCGCCTCAAGTGGCGGCTTATGTTGAGGCGGATAATGAACAGGCGCGCCAAGATGCTCTTGACTTGTTGGACGAACAGCGTGATGTGGCAGCAGCTCGCTCAGCGATTTGCCAACAAGACCTGCGTCGTTATCATAGTCGCCGGGTTAAATCCCGGGTCTTCCAGGAAGGCGATCTGGTGCTCCGGCTCATCCAAGATCAAACAGATGCGCACAAGTTACCCCCGCCTTGGGAAGGGCCCTTTGTGGTCAGCAAGAATTTGCACAACGGGTCATATTACCTCATTGATATTCGGGAGCACAAAGATTCACGTAAGTCGGAGGAAGAGACCCGTCGGCCGTGGAACATAGCTCAGCTTCGGCCTTACTACACTTGAGCCACCGGCTCTCATAATGTACATATTTCTCTCAGCCATGTATATAGTATGATAAGCAATAAAGCAGGACCTCTGTCCTTTTTCTCCTCCAAATGTGCACGTGTTGTTTTCATTGCAAGATTAACATGATAACTTGAAGGATGATCCGGCTTATGATCGTATTCGAATCTAGCCGTAGGTAATAAGGTCACTTGGTGGCTTCCTATTCAAACATAGGTCATATTCGAACCAAAGAGAACATAGCTTTCGATACCCATTTGATTGGAAAAGTGTCGAGCTCATCGGGGAATTTTCTTTGATCATATTTGAATCATAGTTTAACCTCTTTGGGAACCGACGTGGATCGTATTCGAATCAGCGTTGTTAAACAATTTTAAGTCATTTGGGGGCTTCCTGTTCAAACATGGGTCGTATTCGAACCAAAGAGAACATAGCTCTCGGTACCCTCTTGATTGGCATCGCCACACCCACTGGGGGCTATATGATCGTATTCGAATCCTAGCATAACCCCTTTGGGCCGGGTCTCTGGTCGTATTCGAACCGGAAGCCCCTAAGTTCTTCTGCTTTATAGCAAGTTTCTTTTGATTATTTCAAAGTGTGCACAGCCGGGTCTCACTTTGCCGGCTTCACGTTGATTTACAGTGTTAAGACAGGTAAACCGGAATTAAGGTACCAACCTTATTACCCGGGTTATCTAGACCGGAAGTATCCTTGCAGGCCGCTAAGTGTGTTATTACGGCTGTATTAAGGACATAATTGAGGACTAGTCTTTTTTGATTCATATTCCGGGTTATATGTCTAAATCATATGATTCTCAGTGCGGTAAGCCGCCTAGAGACTTGTGATTTATCCTTTTATGCAGGATAGTTAAAGGCAACTATTTTGAGTTTAAGGAAAATGAATGATCAATCATGACCCGGAGAAATATAAAGGAGACAACTTCAAAGGACTTTGGCACTCAAATGCGTGCACGATGGCACGGCAGAGTTAAAGTGTTGGTCCTACTCTATTACAAGACTCATTGAGTCCAAAAGGGTGGAGCATTGTTTTATAAGCTGCCCGCAGAGTTAAGACGCTTGCTGGGTTGAAGTCTCCGGCTCGTCCCTCTCTTCTCCTCCGGCTGTTCCCAGGACCTGGAAAGTTGATGACTTCCAGTCGATGCCGCTGAGAGCTTCGAATTGAGCTTCCTCGTCAATTAACCCGGCCGGGTCAATCTCCGGGGCGAAGGTGTGCTGACGAGCCGGCGGGATTAAGCTGAGGGCTTCGTAGCGCGGAGTAGGGATCCTCTGATTTTCTGCATCGTAACCCGGCTGATACTTAGTCAGATCTGTATCATTGCCAATCAGAGTGGCCACCGGGCGTACGGCCTTCATGCAAGCTGCGAAGTCCTTCTGATCGAAGGCGGTGCCGTCTTCCTTCAAACTTGGATAGCCGAGGGCGATGTCCGCCGGGTCTAACTCTGGAAGGAACACCTTGGCCCGGCTCAGCGCGGCGATCGCTCCGGCTCTTGCAGAGGCCCGTCGCAGCTCTTGGATACGTTGAGGCAGAACGGCGAGCCGGCGAAGAACTTCCGCCAGGTGAGTCGGCACCTCGTTGGATAGGGCCACCACAGCCAAGGCACGCTGTGACCTGGTGTAGAGTTGCTCCACCAGGGTGTACACGGCCTTTAGTTTGGTTACCACACTCTGGTTGTAGTTGGCACTTCTGGGACCTGTTTAACAGAATCAGATAAGCCGCCGACAAGGATGAGTTATGAGACATAAAGATTCTAAACTTGATGAAAGCCGGTGAGATGACTTACCGAAGATTGCGGCGACCACCTGGGACACTTGGCGCTTTAAACCGGAGAGTTCGGCGGTCTTCTCGGAGAGAGCCTTCTCCGCCTGTTCAGCTTGGTTCACCAGCGCGACCTTTTCTTCGGCCCAAGCCTTCCGTTCAGCGTCAAACTCCGTCTTCAGCTTTTCTTGTGCGGCGATGCTGGACACAAATTTGGCGTTTGCCTTCCGGGTTTCCATTTCTTGCATCTTCAGCCGGTTCTTCAGATCGGAGATGTCAGCTTCAAACTTTTTACAAGCAGCCTGCATGCATAATTTCTGGGTTATAGGATGAACAGTTTTAAAGTCCCAAGCACTTTCCAAGCAAAGACACTTGGCACTTGGGGGCTAATGCATATTGAACGTTTCTATCTACAAATTGCCGGTTCAATTGAGTAAGCCGGAGCTTAAGTCTACAACATATTCAGTCATAAGTCGTCGACTTAGGGGCTAGCATGGTAACAGTAACTATGCAGTAAGTAAGAAGACAGAAGAGTAATACCTCAGACTTCTGTTGAATTTGGTTCACCATGCCGATCTTTGCATCCCGGCTCTTGTGCACTTGACTGACGAAGCCGGAGACGATCTCTCCGATGTTCAGGTTGGTGTAGTCAGTAAGGTCCAGATTAACCCGGCGGGGCTGTAGCAACTCCCCCTTGGCGGAGCACTTGGCCAGCGCAGTAGGTCTTCCCGGCTCAACAAATTCCGTCCGGGTGATTACCACGTCCGGGTCATTTGCTGGTTGAGCCGAGCTGGAGGCCTCCGGGTTAACAGAAGCTTCTGCAGTTGCCTTGTCGGTTGGAGCGGTGGCTTCGGGAGCGGAGGCAGCTGGCGGTTCTTGACCTGCTATCTCCGGCTCAGGCAAATCCGGCTCTTCGACCGGCTTGGTCTTCTTTGCCGTCTTGGTGAGTTTGGCCTGGGCACTGAAAAGACAGAAAGGTTAAGCACAATAGTGTAAGTAAAGACAAAGTACAACATGAGATGATTATCATTACCCGGGCACGGTCTTGAAAGCCAGCAGACTTGACTGCATAGAGTCGCCACAAGAGGGGGAAGTTTCCTGATAATTTGAGTCAGAAGAGTTGAGCGGTTGACGTATAATACCTGCCAAAGGATGAAAAGGGTACAATTTTGAGATCACCTCGGTCCGGCGTTTCCTTGATGCGTCAGGTAACCCGGAGGAGAGGTCAGTGTTTTTGTCGGTCCGGGTGTGCCGCCGGCTCTCATGAACCTGTCGCTTAAAAATAAATTGAGGGTCTTGATAAGCTAAAGGATGTGAAAAGCTTACTTTCCGGGTTACCCTTCGGATTTTCAGCCGTGGCAAGGGCTCCGAGTCGGAGGAAAGTATCGTTACCTCTTCAACCACCGGGTTACTTGCTCCGGTGTCGTCCTATTGATGAACAAGTATTGATAAGGCGGACAGAAATAAACAACAGATACAACAAGGACTTACAGGCTCAGGGGTTACCTCTGACTCGGAGCTGTCGCTTAGTTGCATCAGCTCTGAAGCAGTAGGCCTACTTCCTTTCTTGCGAGTGGCGGCTTTCTTCGCCTTTCTGGCCTTCTTGGCCGCCTCATGGTCATATTTGACCCGCCAGAACTTGTCATCAGCCTGAAAAATACAATGATGATTTCTTAAAACGATTCAGATGAAAGTTATATACAGAAGAAGATAAGATGTTCAGATCAGCGGCTTACCGCTGGGGCTGGGTTGGTCTTGCAGAAGGGGGCTAACCCGGTCCTCCCGCAGTCTGCCAGGCTCTCGTTCAAGAGAGCCTTGGTCATATCCTCTGCAACATCTTCAGGAAGATCGTTGCGGCTGTGTCTCTGGGGGTCATCCTTTCGGCCCGTGTACTCGCACATTAAGCCGGGGCGGCGGCTCAATGGGATCACCCGCCAGGAGATCCAGATCCGGACCAGATTGATTCCGTTGAGACCATTGCCCAGGAGAGCTTTGATCTTGTTGATGGTGGGGAGTAGAGGTTGGCGTTCTGCCTGGGTTAACTTGTCAGACAGCGGGTGAGTCGGCTCCAGACGCGAGGGGCGAAAGCCGGGCAACGGACTCTCATCAGCCGGCGACGTGTCTTGGCAGTAGAACCACGTCAGATTCCAGTCTTTGGGGTGGCTTGGCGGCTCTGCGTAAGGGAAAAGGCAGTCCCTCCGCCGCTTAATGGAGATGCCACCTAGCTCCAAACTTGGCCCATTGGCGCACTCATTCTGACAGTTCAGGTAGAAGAGCTCTCTGAAGAGCAGCAGGCTGGGCTCCTCTCCAAGATAGACCTCGCAGAACACTTGGAAGTTGCAGATATTGGACACTGAGTTGGGTCCTATGTCTTGAGGCCGCAGGTCGAAGAAATTCAGCACGTCTCTGAAGAACTTTGAGCCGGGCGGTGCGAAGCCCCGGCTCATGTGATCCGCAAAAATGACCACCTCCCCGTCCTTTGGCTGTGGTCTCTCCTCTGATGGGTCGGGGGCACGGTAGGACATGACGTCCTTCTTGGGCAGGTATCCTGACTTGACAAAATCTGCTAACGTCTCGTTGGTGACATTGGACCTCATCCAATTGCAAGTGATGGAGGCTTTAGGAGCTTTGGGAGGCATGGTGAAAGTCGGCAGCCTATGATAAAAGGAAACGTCCGGTTTAAGTATAAGCTGGAGGAAAGTTATAGTTCAATGTTAAAGTGGCGGCTTACGGAGGGGACTAATGACGTATATCTAAGTGCACCAGGTTATTTAAGCCGCCCAAGGTATTGAGAATAATTCGATTGTCTACGGTCTTATCACAGATGAGCCGGAAAATTCAATGGCGCATGGTCTCCTTTAAGTCGGAAGGTTCTACGGCGCGTGTTCTCTTTCAGCCGGAAATGTAAACCGCCATGACTCAATGAGGGCAGTTTTTTACTAAGTATGGTGAAAACAGGTTTCACACATTGCGGTAAATATTTTGGATCAAATTGTTCGGGAAAAAGAAAAGTTTCTAGACCTAGAAACAGACGCGAGGGAGTTCTTGAACTTGAACGAGGTCTTTTAGGCAGTCAAAAGAGATCTACTTGCGTCTGAAATGAGTGCCAAACAGCTATCGCGGCAAGTCTATACAGGTCTAAGATCAAAAACGGGCAGTAAAAATGAAAACTACCAAGGGGTCGTGGGCGACGGCGAAGAACACGGACGAACTGCTCGAACCCTCCTGCAGATCTGTTCTATAGGGCAGCCAGGACTTACAGGGGCTGGGGAGTCGCGGAGGTCGTCGCGTTTCTCTGGTCAAATCAGGGTGATGCAGCGTCATGAGCTGGTGACGACGAGAAGACCCGCGGCGGCGACGGCGGCGGAGCTCGAGCAGCACGGGAACAGTGAGAGGAAGGAGACGACAGAAGAAGGAGAGTGAGAAAGGCCCGTCGGACCGGCCTATTTATAAGGGCGAGCTCATAAGTGGGCGCGAGAAACGAGGAGACCGCGGCGTGGTTATCTCCCCACGAAATGCCTCGATTTTTGGGATGGCAGTAAAGATAAGATCTGTTGCGGATCTGGTGGAGTAAAAAACGGGCTTAATGGAAGATGACGTCACGGCGGATTACCCGGAGTCCAGAGGATGACGTCAGGCCGGGTTATGGCCTTCACATAATTGTAAGCCGGAGGTTTTCTGTCGAAAAGATTGAAGATTGACATGAGCCGGCTCAAATCAATCTGGGGCCTAATGTTGAGGATATAGACCTTAGAGTCACCCGCCAGGAGGGGCCGGGTTACTCATATGGTCATTGCCAGAAGCCCGGCACCAAGCTTGAAGACGGTGGGCCAAAGATGGGCTTAAGACCCGGATATGGCTTAAGGCCCGTAGTTACAATCATTATCATGGTAGAACTTGTAGTGTAAGGCAAGAATAGTTGAGAGTCCGAGCTGGACACTCTTACGAGTCGGCCGGGACTCTGAGAGCTACTGGGCGTCAGCCTCCCTATATAAAGGGACGACCCGGCAGCGGTTTAGGGACAAGAAAGATCTCGTCGAGAGCCAGGCATAGCAGTTAAGCTCCCTGGTCATCGAAACCCTAATCAATACCACCTCAACTGGACGTAGGCTTTTACCTTCACCGTAAGGGGCCGAACCAGTATAAACCCTCGTGTTCCTTGTCCCGTTAACCCCTTCAAGCTTCCTAGCTGCGATGGCTCCACGACTAAGTCCTAGCTCGAGGACATCTGCCGTGACAATTCCACGACAGACGAGGAATAGTTCAAAACACCTACGTCAAGATTTCTCACCAGAGCGACGAAGGGACTAAGGAGTAAAAAGAATTCCTACTCTCCGATATAACTAGACTCTGAAAAAGTTTTCTTCTAGACTCGACAACGGCCAAACTACACGATCAATCAAGGGGGGGGGCTCCTAGGGTCGGTCGAGGCTCTGATACCAACTTGTCACGCCCAATACGTGATATTATCCTAGAGAGGCTCGAAGGTCCCACCAAGGATAGAACCACATATTGACACGCTTTTGCAAGGTGGATATCATTACATCAACATTACATAATAGTTCGGGATACATACAAGGCATACAAGTGCCGCAAGAATACATCAATACATCATACATGAGATCAACATCCGACTACGGATGAAACACAAACAGAAACTCCAACGACATCCACCCTGCTAGCCCAGGCTGCTGACCTGGAACCTATCCCCTGATCGAAGAAGAAGAAGAACTCCAAAACAAGTAACATCGCTCTCACGTCATGATCATCGCATAACCTGTACCTGCAACTGGTGTTGTAGTAATCTGTGAGCCACGAGGACTCAGCAATCCCATTACCATGGGTTTCAAGACTAGCAAAGCTTAATGGGAAAGGAATGGATAAGGTGGTGAGGTTGCAGCAGCGACTAAGCATGTATGGTGGCTAACTTACGCAAATGAGAGCGAGAAGAGAAGCAAAGGAACGGTCGTGAACTAGCAATGATCAAGAAGTGATCCTGAACTCCTACTTACGTCAAACATAACTCAGAAACCGTGTTCACTTCCCGGACTCCGCCGAGAAGAGACCATCCCGGCTACACACGCGGTTGATGCGTTTTAGTTAAGGTCAAGTGTCAAGTTCTCTACAACCGGATATTAACAAATTCCCATCTGCCACATAACCGCGGGCACGGCTTTCGAAAGATAATACCCTGCAGGGGTGTCCCAACATAGCCCATTATAAGCTCTCACGGTCAACGAAGGATATTCCTTCTCCCGGAAAGACCCGATCAGTCTCGGAATCCCGGTTACAAGACATTTCGACAATGGTAAAACAAAACCAGCAAGACCGCCCGATGCGCTGACATCCTGATAGGAGCTGCACATATCTTGTTCTCAGGGCAACACCGGATGAACACTACGTACAACTAAAACCAGCCCTCAAGTTTCCCCGAGGTGGCGCTGCAAGTGGCTCTGGTTCGGACCAACACTTAGACAAGCATTGGCCCAGGGGGGCTAAATAAAGATGACCCTAGAGAGAGCGACTCCCAAGGGAAAAGTAGGTGGTGGTGGTGAGGCAAATGGTAAAACCAAGGTTGGGCCTTGCTGGAGGAGTTTTATTCAAAGCGAACTGTCAAGGGGGTCCCATAAATCACCCAACCGCGTAAGGGACGCAAAATCAAGGAACATAACACCGGTATGACGAAAACTAGGGCGGCAAGAGTGGAACAAAACACCAGGCATAAGGCCGAGCCTTCCACCCTTTACCAAGTATATAGATGCATTAATAATATAAGAGATATTGTGATATCCCAACATAAACATAATACAATATGGAGCAATCTTCATCTTCACCTGCAACTAGCAACGCTATAAGAGAGGCTGAGCAAAGCGGTAACATAGCCAAACAACGGTTTGCTAGGAAGGGTGGCAAAGGTTAGAGGTTCATGGCAATTTGGGAGGCTTGAAGAGCAAGTGAATAGGTAGCGCAGCATAGCGATAGAACGAAGCAACTAGCATAGCAATGATAGTAATGAGATCCAAGGTGACGGTCATCTTGCCTGAAATCCCGCTAGGAAGAAGAACGAGTCCATGAAGAAGATGAAGCCACGAAGACGAACGAATCCTCGCGATCGCAACGACACGGGAACTATCGAGAAGAAGAACACAACATGGTAAACACACCACACATGAACAAGGCATGATGCTCAATCAATTATGATGCATGACAAGGCTAAATGAAGCTACTCATGACAAGAGATGATGCATACAAGATCAACACATGAAGGCAAGTTTAAATGAGGCCGGAAACAACATATAACAATTCCGGTAAGTCCTCATATGCAAAATTTCGAAATTGGTCCAGAACTGAATAAACCTTATATTCAAGTTGTTAAACAGCAATTTAAAGAGCACCATGTTGATCTACACGAAATTCTAGTCAAGTTACATATAAAGTTCATTAGATTCGGAGCTACGGTCTAGAAGATATGAGCAAAACAAGTTAAACATGGCATTGATGCAAAATGCATTCAAACATCAAACAAACACCTCAAATCAAGGATGCAAAAGGATAATATGGAACTACATACAAATCTAAGCAATTTTCATATAGAGCATGCTCAAAACGGAGCAACGGTGCAACACATACACTCCAAACAATATATAGCAACAATCTGTCAAAAACAGCAACTAGGCACCTAGCGAGCATCAAAACAATATGCTACAGCAACTCAACATGAAAACCAAAGGCATGGACATGATTTACAGGTAAAGCACAACAAAACATGAACACTGAGATATCTCCAGAAACCACTAGAACAAACTCAAAAGGAGATGGCAAGATTGCAAAATAATAACAGGTTCACAGACTTGGCAGAAATACTGGACATGGTAGAAATAACATCAGGTTGCAATGTTTAGAGCTATCAAGCAGCATGCTACAGGAACATATCATAGCAAAGAAAGGCATGGCATGAATCTACTAATGGCATATAACAAATGTCCCTTACTGACCATAAGCCAAAAGGGCACAGAATATATGATGGCAACCATGTAAACATAGCATGTTTCGTTAACAGGTTTCAGACTTAGCAGAAAACAGAGCATGGCAGAAACAGACATTATGAAGGCATCTTTGTGAGCTTGATGCACTCATCACCAAGCAATGCATGAAAAAACAAGCATACCTACAGAAATATGACATGTTTATGAAGCTATAAATGGCAAGAGCAAATACATATCATGAAAGGGGCAACTACAACAAGCTTGGCAAAATGGAATAACACGTAAACAATCTGCCAGGAACATTTTATAGCAAAAGTAGAGCAAGATTGAGTCATACTATGGCACTCCATAATTTCAAACAAGGGCAGGAATGGATCAATTACGGCAATATCTACAAAACATCCTTACTTAACATCTCCAAAATAAGCATGGATCTCACTGTAGCATCAAGTTTACATGACAACAAAATAACAGCAGACAAAGACTTAAGAGAAATCACCAAGTCCCTGAAATCAGAAACATTACGGAGCCTAGTTTGCATGTTTGTGCTAGTCACCACAGAGATCAAAAAAATACATGGCATACACCTCTGGAAAGATGGCATGGCATACAACAAAACACATGTAGAGCTCATGCCCATAAGATGCACAGATTAAATGCTACAAAAATAACAAATCACAAAGTTCTGGTAAGTAACAGCAGATAACAGCAACTAGCACTCTTGCAACGATGATTTGGGCATCAAGATGGACTAAAATGAACATGGTGCAATGGAACAAAATGTAGAGCATCACGAGGCGAACATCTTGACATATTAGACGCGCGAAACGGAGCTACATGCAGAGAGTTATGACGCAGAGAACATGGGCATGTAATGCAAAATCGACCTCGAGGGGGGGGCGAAGTCAACGCGGGCGAGGTGGCTCCGGTGGGTCGGGGCAGTCCGGCGAGGCGCGGGGAAGGCGGAGGAGGCCCGGAGGTGGCCGGGGAGGCGACAGCGAGGCGGCCCCGGGCCGGATATGGCCGGATCCGGCCGGCGGCGAGCTGGCGGCGGCGGAGGA
>NC_057799.1:185444769-185471183 GCF_018294505.1 Triticum aestivum
GCCGCGCCTGGGCCTAGCCGGCCGCGGCGGCGGGGAGGAGAGAGAGGAGGCGCGGGTGACGTGGCGGCGGCGGATTCGCCGGGCGCGGCGGCGCAGTTGACGGGCGGACATGTCCGGGCGGGGAGGTTCTGTCCGGTGGCGCGAGGTGGAAGGAGGCTAGGGTTTCATCCGCGAAATTCGGGGGGAGGCACAAATATATAGGCGGAGGGAGCTAGGAGAGTCCAAACGGGGTGCGGTTTTCGCCCACACGATCGTGATGGAACGACCGAAAGCATGGCGGCGAATTAGAGGGGTTTTGGGTTGTTTGAAGGGGGGCTTTGCTGCAACACACAAAAGGACTTTGCGGATGCCCGGTTAACCGTTGGAGTACCAAACGACCTCCAAATGGAACGAAACTTGACCGGTGGTCTACCGGTGGTATACCAATGCCACTTGACAAGCCTCAGTCCATTCCGAGAACGTTCAACACCCGCTCACGAAAAGAAACAAGAGGGGTGCGCCGGAGGAGTTGGGAGTGCCGGATTGCAAAACGGACAACGGGGAAAAAGCTCGGATGCATGAGACGAACACGTATGCAAATGCAAAGCACATGATGACATGGCAAAAATGCAACACGCAAACACACGACATGGCAAGGACGGCGAATAACTGGCAGGCACCTGGCGCATCAGATCCGGGGCGTCACAACACTCCTCCACTAACAAGAGATCTCGTCCCGAGATCTTAGCACCGAGACGGAAGGAAAAAGGGAAGAGGTGAAACAAGAACAAAACAGTGAGGATGAACATAGTCAAGAACACTCGAGTAGGAAAGAGGAATGTTGAATGAGACAAGAAGCAAAAACTCAAGGAATAAGACTGAATTTGAAAACACTCCGGTTAGACGAGATAAGAAAACGAATACGACTGAAAGTATTTAGGCAGCAGTCCGGCTGAAACATTGATGAATAGAACACGAGCTAAAGAGAATGGAATGATACTTGATGAAGACACGACACAAAACTCCGGAAAGAATTGAAAGAGTTGAATGAAAAGAATGGGGAAGAAGATGACAACTTCTACCACGAATGAAAAAGAGAGCATCCTTAGAAGGAAACATTGAACGGAGTTGTTGGAAATTCAACAACAAAAGAATAAGCTTGTTGTGGACTTATGGATAACATCTCAAAAAAATTATGAGGTGGTAACCTACCACAAGCGGAAAAGATTGAATAGCTGAGAGAGAACGAAGCAATGCAAAACTCCACTTCAAAAGAATACGAAGAATTAATTGCACTTCGAAAAGCAAGAAGGAAAGGTACTTGAGCTCCTTCGATAAGAATCTTGATGAACACTTGAGGAGTGAACTAAATCATGATGAGCCATCGTGATGAACTCCGGTAACCAAAGAATGCCGAGAAAAATTGAAGGATGAAAGGGAAAAGATTCAAATCCTTGCAATGATTTGGATGGAAGTTCGCGACGAAACCGGCGAGAAGCTTAGAACTCCGGAAAAGAAAAGACGAACAACTTAGAACCGAGAAATCACTCATCACGACAATCTTCGAAGAGAAGAATTAATCAACTTGACCATGATCAAATGAGAATAAGAATTATGTTATGCTTATCCCTCACCAATTAAATTGATGAGAAGCAATGGATTGCATACAACTTATTCACATTGGGAAAAGTTTAAGGGGAGATATAGCGCAAAAACTTGAGAAAATCTTCATGAACCACCGGTAGGATTTGGAAAGACCGAATTAATTGACATGATAACAACAGAAAGAATCTTGAACGAGCCACCGTAGGAATAGAAATGAATGACGAAAAGAGAATGAATCCCCGGAAAAATAGGAAAGGCACGAATATGCTTGAGGGAAACAAGATGCAATTGAAAGAAGAGATCGCGAGCTTATTGAAGCATACTTGAACAAAGCACCGGAAGAATATGTAAACGATCGAAGGGGCATGAATATAGAATAATCGGAGAACGGATTTGAAAACTTAGAACGAGGAAAATTTTCGAAAAGATGACCTCCGGATAATTGAGACGGAAAACAACTCCTGAAATACTCCGGATGGGTGAAAATAATTGCACGACTTGTAACAATTTGATAGGATAACCATCAAGCTAGCACTGTGAATTTCCGAGAGAACGGGCAAGGTTTAGAAGAAACTCATCTTCGGTCCTCAAATGTTGAGAATGACGACGAGAAAGAACACCAAAATTGTTGAGATACTCCGGGAGAATGAAAAGCGAAGAGGTTGAACCAACAATGAAAATAATTTGAAATTGGAAAAGCGCCTGACTGATGAAATTCATACTTACGTCAAACTTCGAAAAAGGATTTGAGAATAACTCCGAGAAAATTAGAAGAGTCAGGTAAGATCCTGGGAAAAGACCTGTGGGTTAGGGCCCACTGAAAAGAAACACCGTTGAGAAAGGATTGTTGACCAGATAGATGATGCGCCGGAACAATTGAAGGACTTGCATGAGGTGACAACCTCGAATTAATTGAAAACAGACGAACAATAATATGAACAACACCGAATACTTGCATTGAACCCACCGGAAAAGAAAAAGAGATGAAGAATGTCAAACGAGACGAGAATTCACCGATTGAAATAATTGAGGAAAGACTGAAGAGGTTCCGCGCGAATGAATATTGATTCTCAAAAGAGACTCAAATTCCGGGAATAAGAGGGGTGGGAGGGCGGGAAAAACAACGGCAACTTGGAAGGGGAAATTGACGAAAAGCTTTGAAGAGAAAAGCACCGGTTGAAATCATTGAGGAAAGAATGCAAAGATTTCGCATGAGTAGAATGGATACTTGATTACGGACTCCGGTTCTGAGAAGAAGAAGGGAGGGCGGGTGGGAAAAACAAGGACAACTTCGGATAGGGAAATCGACATCGGTTGAAAAGAGATGAGGATTAATCTAGCAAAAGATGACGAGAATCGAAAACACTCGAAGAGAGATGCGCCCGATTGAAAAGAGGATGGACAATGAACGAAAACTAGCCACGAGATCCTAAAAAAAATTTGAAGGTGGCACAGCTAAAGTTGGATCTAGTGAAAGCTAAAGAGGATCTGGCAGCAGAGGGGATCAGGATGGCTGCAGAGAGGGCGGCTCTCGATGCCCAAACTCAGTTGATCCAGGCGCAGTCCTTCCGGCTCACGATGGATCAAAACGCGTCCAATGAGGTCATGAGAAGGAGGCATCAAAAGGCCCAATCTCGACTCCCTCCGGTTTACGATCCACGCAACCTCTTCAACGCGCCAGGTGCAGGGTCTAGTAACCCGCCAGGGGTCATAGTGCCCGGGTCTGGGACCCCTATTCAGCCACAAGTGATGGGGCCTCCCCAGGTGCCCCCTGCCCCGCCTCAGTACGTGCCAATACCACCGGGTCATTATAATAACCCGCTGGAGAACATGGTCGCCGCGGTAGCACGGCTGGCGGCTCTCCCAGTCGACGGCGACTCTCCGACGGCTATTGAAACCCGCCGAGTCAGGGAACTCCTTCAGACAGCACTGGCGCAGCAAGAGGCGTACTCCTACAGCCGGGACAGGATCCACTCGACCCCTCGTCCAGGCCGGAGCCCGAGTTACAGCAGACACATGGTGTCAGCGACCGGCTCAAGTAACGTCCGACGCCATGACCCGCCCCCTGGCCATGGCCCGGCTCATAATGGAGCCTTTCACGCAACAGACCAAGACAGAGCGCGGCAAGAAGCGGAGCAGGTGCCTCAGTTGACGGCTTACCAGAGTCCCCCGGCTTATCCGACGACGTCCGTCGACGTGGGTATCCCTACCAGGACCGGGGGTGTCCCTTGCTTAGTGCCAGCTATCCCAATGAACGTCTACCCAAGGACTTCAAATGCCCTAGGAAGGTGCCCAATTACACGGCTGACTTAGAACCCGCAGCCTGGATCGAGAGTTACAAGATGGCCATGGAACTACTGGAGGTCAGTGAGGCGGCAATGGCCAAGTACTTCACCATGATGTTGGATGGGACTGCCCGCACTTGGTTGAAAGGGCTACCACCGAATTCCATCGGGTCTTGGGCTGAGCTGAAAGCCCGGTTCATCCAAAACTTCAAGGATACCTGTAGGCAGTCTATGTCAATTGTGGATTTGACTAACTGTAAGCAGCAGGAGGGTGAATCCACGACGCATTGGGTTCGCCGGGTCAAGGAGATCATACATTCATCAGATAAGATGGATGCCGGCTCTGCAGTCTTAATGTTGGAGCAGAATTGTCGTTTCGTGCCCCTGAAGATGAAACTCGGGCGGCTTAAGCGCGACTGCAATGATATGGGTACACTAATGGCGGCTCTTGTCAAGTACGCCGATTCTGATGGTACCAAGGATCCCCCTTCAGATGATGAAAGGGCAGGGAAGGGAAAGAAGAATGGCAATGGCAAGGGTCCTCAGCATAACCCGGGAAACCAAGGAGGAGGCAAGCGCAAGGCCGATGGCAGCCTAGAGTTTGTAGCCAACGCCAGCTCACAAGGTAATAACCAGCGACGCAAGGGGAGGCCCCCTCACCGAGCCAGCGGGTCATGCCCGACGTTGGAGCAGCTGTTAAATGAGCCTTGTCCAAGGCATGGCTCCAGAGAGAAGCCAGCTACCCATCTATGGAAGGATTGCGCAATCATGAAGGCCTTTAAAAATTACAACGGCCCGGGCGGCGACTCAGGCGCCGGCGGCTTTCATGGCCCGTGCGGCGGCTCAAATTCTAATCCTCAGAATGGTCAAGGGGGCTTTAATCAACAGTCTGGCCAGGGTCATCAACAGCAGCAGGGGGGTTATCAGACCAATCCAAAGCAGCTTAGCGGTGGACAGTATCATGTGTTTACCACCAGTCTGTGTAAGAGAGATCAGAAGCTTCATAAGAGGGCTGTGAATGCTGTTGAGCCGACGGTTCCACGCTACTTGCGGTGGTCTGAGCAGCCTATAGTGTGGAGTAGGGAGGATCACCCTCCCCGGGTGGATAACCCGGGCCACTTGGCCTTAGTGGTGGCTCCTCAGGTGGGAGGATATAAGTTCACTAAGGTGCTCATGGATGGAGGCAGCAGCATCAACATCCTCTATTATGAGACGTTCCGTCGTATGGGGTTGATTGATAAGAACCTCAGCCAGTCCAACACTATTTTCCACGGTGTGGTACCTGGTAAGTCGGCTTATCCAGTCGGCAAGATCGAGTTGGAAGTGGCCTTTGGAGATGAGAACAACTACAGGGTGGAGAAATTGACCTTTGAGGTGGTTAAGATAAGAAGTCCGTACCACGCTATATTTGGGCGGGCGGCTTACGCCAAGTTCATGGCACGGCCGTGTTATGTGTACTTACAGCTCAAGATGCCGGGTCACAATGGGACCATTACGGTTCACGGCAACCGGAAAAGTGGCTCTGGAGTGTGAGGAAGACGATGCAGCTTATGCAGAATCTGTTTGTGCAACGGAGGAGTTGAAGTTTTACAAAGACAATGTTGACCCAATAGATATGACCTCTCTGAAAAAGCCGACTACGGAAAATGAGCCGGCGATGAAATTTAAGTCGGCTGATGAAACTAAGCTTGTTAATTTTGTTCCAGCAGATTCATCTCAGCAGTTTAGCATCAGTGCCAATCTGGATCCAAAATAGGAAAGCGCGCTCATCGAGTTCATCCGTGAGAATAGGGACATTTTTGCATGGAAGTCGTCTGACATGCCAGGTGTACCTAGAGAACTTGCTGAGCACAGTCTCAATGTTGATCCAAAATTTAAGCCGGTCAGGCAGTTCCTTCGGCGGTTTAATGAAGAGAGGCGGAAAGCTATTGGCGAAGAGGTGGCCCGGCTCTTGGCGGCCGGGTTTATTGTTGAAGTCTTTCACCCAGAGTGGTTAGCTAACCCGGTGCTCGTACTCAAGAAAAACGGCACTTGGCGGATGTGTGTGGACTACACGGACTTAAACAAGGCGTGTCCAGCTGATCCTTTTGCCCTTCCCCGTATTGATCAAATTATTGATGCTATGGCAGGTTGTGCGCGTTTAAGTTTCTTGGATGCCTATTCCGGGCGGGGAGGTTTTGTCCGGTGGCGCGAGGTGGAAGGAGGCTAGGGTTTCATCCGCGAAATTCGGGGGGAGGCACAAATATATAGGCAGAGGGAGCTAGGAGAGTCCAAACGGGGTGCGGTTTTCGCCCACACGATCGTGATCGAACGACCGAGAGCATGGCGGTGACTTAGAGGGGTTTTGGGCTGTTTGAAGGGGGGGCTTTGCTGCAGCAAAGAAAAGGACTTTGCGGATGCCCGGTTAACCGTTGGAGTACCAAACGACTTCCAAATGGAACGAAACTTGACCGGTGGTCTACTGGTGGTATACCAAGGCCACTTGACAAGCCTCGGTCCATTCCGATAACGTTCAACACCCGCTCATGAAAAGAAACAAGAGGGGTGCGCCGGAGGAGTTGGGAGTGCCGGATTGCAAAACGGACAACGGGGAAAAAGCTCGGATGCATGAGACGAACACGTATGCAAATGCAAAGCACATGATGACATGGCAAAAATGCAACACGCAAACACACGACATGGCAAGGATGGCGAATAACTGGCAGACACCTGGCGCATCGGATCCGGGGCGTTACATTAGGCCAAAAGCCTAAGCTTGGGGGAGTACGTATTTCCCACCGGCATTACATTTATGTTATCGCACACTCATTGCTAGATGTCGGTGCTCATACTTTTTCACTGTAATATCCATGCTAGTTTATTTTCTTTTTCTTGCCTTCTTCTTGTGTGTTTGATAAGCCTTAAGAAAAACAAAAAAATTAGTGTAGCTTCTAGCTAGTTTACTTTTCTTGCTGTAGTAGTAATAATTCAAAGAAAACCCAAAAAGATTTCCCGTTCTTCTTTTGCTTGTTGGGAGCTTTCCCGTTTAAAAAGTTTTTATTTCTTTTCTTTTCTTTGGGGGTCGATAGGAGAAGACCATGATTAAATTGTTGAAGTGGCTCTTATATGCATTATTGTTGATTTAACCAAGAGCCCATATTGCCTTGTCTTCTCATGTTTATTGAATGCTCGCAGATTCCAGCTTAGTCCAATGCACGTGCACTCATATTATTATTCACATCGTTCGGTGTGCAAGTGAAAGGCAATTATGACGATATATGATGGACTAACTGAGATGAGAAAAGCTGGTATGAACTCGACCTCTCTTGTTTTTGTAAATATGATGAGTTCATCGTTCCTGATTCAGCCTATTATGAATGAACATGTTTGCAATGACAATTAGAGATCATAGTTGCTCGTGCCATGCTTGATTAGCTATGAGTTATAATGGTTTACCTTGCGTGCCAACATGCTATTAAAATGGTTGTGATGTGGTATAGTGGGGTGGTATCCTCCTTTGAATGATTTAAGTGACTTGACTTGGCACATGTTTATACATGTAGTTGAAATAAAATCAACATTGCCTTCACGATATTTATGTTCATGGTGGATTATATCCTACTCATGCTTGCATCCAAAGTTTATTAATTTTAATGCATGTTCATGACTGTTGTCGCTCTCTAGTTGGTCGCTTCCCAGTCTTTTGCTAGCCTTCACTTGTACTAAGCGGGAATACTGCTTGTGCATCCAATCCCTTAAACCCCAAAGTTATTCCATATGAGTCCACTATACCTTCCTATATGCGGTATCTACCCGCCGTTCCAAGTAAATTTGTATGTGCCAAACTCTAAACCTTCAAATAAACATTCGGTTTTGTATGCTTGAATAGCTCATGTATCAACTAGGGCTGCCCTTATCTTCCATGTTAGCGGGTTATTCTCAAGAGGAGTGGACTCCGCTCCTCATTCACGAGAAAATGGATAGTCACCGGGATGCCTAGTCCCATGCTTTATGCAAACTAAATCAAAATAATTGCAAACAAAACTCCCCCTGGGACTGTTGCTAGTTGGAGACACTTGTTGTTTCGAGCAAGTCATGGATTGATGCTTGTTGGTGGAGGGGGAGTATAAACTTTACCATTCTATTTGGGAACCGCCTATAATGTGTGTAGCATGGAAGATATCGCAATCTCTTGGTTGTTATGTTGACAATGAAAGTATGCCGCTCAAAATATTATTTATCTCTATTTCAAAACTGAGCTCTGGCACCTCTACAAATCCCTGCTTCCCTCTGCGAAGGGCCTATCTATTTACTTTTATGTTGAGTCATCACCGTCTTATTAAAAAGCACTACATGGAGAGCGCGGCAGTTATTTTCATTCATTACTATTAATTTATATTGGGTATGACTATGATTGGATCTCTTTTACCATGAATTACAATGTCTAGTCAGTCCTTGATCTTTAAAGGTGCTCTGCATTTATGTTTTGCGGTCTCAGAAAGGGCTAGCGAGATACCATCTTGTTATATCATATTATGATTGTTTTGAGAAAGTATTGTCATCCGAGATTTATTATTATTGCTCGCTGGTTGATTATGCCATTGATATGAGTAAACATGAGACCTAAGATTTATTGTGAATGTGGTTAGTCATAATCTTTGCTGAAAACTTGAATGCTGACTTTACATATTTACAACAACAAGAGCAAACAGAGTTTGTAAAAGTTTTTATTTATCACTTTAACTTTGTCAACTGAATTGCTTGAGGACAAGCAAAGGTTTAATCTTGGGGGAGTTGATACTTCTCCGTCGTATCTACTTTTCCAAACACTTTTGCCCTTGTTTTGGACTCTAACTTGCATGATTTGAATGGAACTAACCCGGACTGACGCTATTTTCAACAGACTTTCCATGGTGTTATTTATGCGCAGAAACAAAAGTTCTTGGAATGACCTGAAACTCCACGGAACGTCTATTTGGAAATAATAAAAAATCCTTGCAAAAGATGAAGACCAGGGGGCCCACACCCTGTCCACGAGGATGGGGGGCGCGCACTCCCCCCTAGGGCGCGCCCCCCTACCTCGTGGGCCCCCTGGAGCTCCTCCGACCTCAACTCCAACTCGATATCTTTGCTTTCGGGGAGAAAAAAAATCAGAGAGAAGAATTCATCGCGTTTTACGATACGGAGCCGCCGCCAAGCCCTAAAACCTCTCGGGATGGCTGATCTAGAGTCCGTTCGGGGATCCGGAGAGGGGGATTCGTCGCCGTCGTCATCATCAACCATCCTCCATCACCAATTTCATGATGCTCACCCCCCGTGCGTGAGTAATTCCATCGTAGGCTTGTTGGACGGTGATGGGTTGGATGAGATCTATCATGTAATCGAGTTAGTTTTGTTAGGGTTTGATCCCTACTATCCACTATGTTCTGAGATTGATGTTGCTATGACTTTGCTATGCTTAATGCTTGTCACTAGGGCCCGAGTGTCATGATTTCAGATCTGAACCTATTATGTTTTCATGAATATATGTGAGTTCTTGATCCTATCTTGCAAGTCTATAGTCACCTACTATGTGTTATGATCCGGCAACCCCGAAGTGACAATAATCAGGACCACTCACGGTGATGACCATAGTTTGAGGAGTTCATGTATTCACTATGTGCTAATGCTTTGTTCCGGTACTCTATTAAAAGGAGGCCTTAATATCCCTTAGTTTCCATTAGGACCCCGCTGCCACGGGAGGGTAGGACAAAAGATGTCATGCAAGTTCTTTTCCATAAGCACGTATGACTATATTCGAAATACATGCCTACATTACGTTGATGAATTGGAGCTAGTTCTGTGTCACCCTAGGTTATGACTGTTACATGATGAACCGCATCCGGCATAATTCTCCATCACCGATCCAATGCCTATGAGCTTTTCACATATTGTTCTTCGCTTATTTACTTTTCCGTTGCTATTGTTACAATCACTACAAAACACCAAAAATGTTACTTTTGCTACCGTTACCACTACTATCATATTACTTTGCTACTAAATACTTTGCTGCAGATACTAAGTTATCCAGGTGTGGTTGAATTGACAACTCAACTGCTAATACTTGAGAATATTCTTTCGCTCCCCTTGTGTTGAATCAATAAATTTGGGTTGAATACTCTACCCTCGAAAACTATTGCGATCCCCTATACTTGTGGGTTATCACACAGCAGGCCACTGGAGGCAGGAGCAGGCGGTCTCCCCGGCGCTCGTTTGGGCGGCTAGTGCAAGAAGGGCAGCGATTGAAGAAGCAGCAGGACCGTTCGATTCAAATCCAACGGTTACTGCTGCTAGAATCATTTGTTGACTAAGTTGACAAGCCCTATGTACGCGTCAACTTAGTAGGCCCACAAGTCTGCCTCCCAACCGGTGCGCCCCAGATGTCAGTGGGAGGAATCATTTTTTTCTGCATAATAAGGAGGAAGTTGATTGCGTGCGGCCAGCCCAGCGGAGGGAGTAGGGTGGTCCGGGGAAGCCTGCGCGGCATCACAGCGGGCCTAAAGAGGACGGAGCAGGCAGTCCCGCCGGTGCTAGTTTAGGCGGCTGGAGCAGGAAGACCAGAGATTGAAGAAGCATGTCGGCCGTTGGATGGACATCCAACAGTCATTGCTGCTAGAATTGTGTGTTGACTGACAAAGCCTTGCGTAAACAAGTCATCCTCAAAATCTGTGGCGTGTACAGCCCATTTGCTATTATTTTTATAATTTTTACTCATTTTCTAATTCATATGGAATTTATTGCAGCCCGTTTTCCATTTTTAGAATTGCTGCCCATTTTCTGGTCAGTACCAGGGTTAAAAAAATTAACTAAATATGTGGGAAATTTTGAAAATTCGCAAATTTTTCCTGGGGAAAAATATATTCTTAATCCAAAAATTAGTAGCCATACTAAAACAAATTTAAAAATAAATTTGTACTATGTCATGTTAAATCCAATGAAATACTCCCTCCGTCCCAAAATTCTTGTCTTAGATTTGTCTAAATACGGATGTATCAAGTCACGTTTTGGTATTAGATACATCCGTATCTAGACTAATCTAAGACAAGAATTTTGGGACAGAGGGAGTATAAAATATCAGTGAAGAACAAAAACAAAAAAGAAACTAATATCCCATTTGCTATAATTTTTTTTGGAATTTTCGACCCCTTTTGATATTACTTTTAACAGACACTGACCATACTCTTAGGCCAGGCCGGAATGCATCCCTCCTCGTCTTGAAAGATTAGCAGCCCAGTAAGTCGGAGAAAACAAATAGGCCTAGCTTGGGTATTCTTCAAAAGAAATACTGGGCTACCTATTTTCCCAAAGAAAAAACTGTTGGGTTGGTCATGTTGTTAGACGGGCCACAGAGACCGCACAACCCAGTTTATAGCCTGCTCCTCCAAATTACTACTAAAAAAAGTTGTGCAATTCTGTCGTTAATTGACTATACGTTGAAAATGATGTGGGTCCCAGATATCAGCAGGGTGGATTAGAGTAAAAAATGAGGGGTTCATCTGAGTAGTAAAAGAGTCGCTTGCTTGTGTTCGGGAGTGGACCTGGTGCGTCCATACTGTCATACTCACAACTACAGTCCTCTCCTGATTCACTATGTTGACAGGGAACGTTTCGAAATAAAAAATGTTGAGAGGGCCGGACGGCGGCGCCGGGCGAGCGCACCAAGGCGGAGGATAAAGTGTTGTCACCAATGTGCTGGGCTGGGTTGGACATTCTTATTGAAAAATAAAAATGGACCGGATCTATTTACGACGTTGACTACGATTTGCATGGGTCCGCTGGTTGCAGGAAGAAAATGCTGGGAGAAAGAAGACTGGTCGCTATCTTTGCCGAAGAATAATATCGACTGAATGTAATGACACTATCATAGGAAATAATATCCTCCTGTTAAATCATGAATTTAAAGAATTGGTGCATGATCATTTAGCTTTATTTATTTAGTTACTTATTTATGTTTAGGGGACCATGAGCATGTACTTGGGCCGGATTCATGTGACAGCCTCCCTTCCAGTTAATTATGGGCTTTTCTATTGGGCCTTCATTAGTGGGTTGCATGTTATCAACAAGTGGAAAATGTGTTCCGTACGAAAAATAGTATGCGCTACGTACGGTACGGGGCACTAAAGGATCGAACCATGCAACGACTTCCAAAACATTGTGTTTGTCGTTCTAACAACACATTTATTCAACCAATAGACGAAATATACTACTGATTGTACATTGAAAACAGCAGCAGCAGCAACCAGGGCTGGGGGTGCAACAGAAGTAGTAAGCAGGCCAGAAGAGTGAAGACGCAGCTCTCTCTTCCAGACCAAACATCAGCCATCATTAAAAAAGGGCTACCAAAAAAGAACAAGTGTATGCATCAAACTAAATAAAGATCCTACTACACCAAGTGTACGCATCTAACTAACTGGCTCAGTTAGACGTTACTATTTATTAAGCTGTGGAGATTGGCTGATGGCTTGAACCAGATGGGTGCCTGACGGGGGAAACTCCAGCCAGCAGGTCGAAGTCTGATACTTGCGACCCTCTCTCCTACTTTGGGCTGCAGAGCGTGGCGGCACGTATTAGGGTATGGTGCATGCAGAGACGCATGGTCTGCTGTGTACACACAGTTTTGCCTGATGAATGAAACCGCGCTGCCATCATGTTCCCTGCCGTTGATTATCTCCTGGTTAATCGGATAATTCAGTCCGACAAACAGAGAGCGTGTACCAAGGCTACTTACCAACCTCCAGTCAAAAATTCCTGAAGGCCTAGAGAAGCTGGGATCTTGCTCGAAGACCTTGAAGTGACTGTGATTGTATTCCGCGAAACAACACGTCCGGTACATGCGAACGATCATCAATCGTTCGCCGTTGTCTGATCGAGCCAGGAACCACCTGCAACTGCCATGCCGCTTTTCTTTGAAAGGTTCTGGGATTAGGAAGGGTAGGGACACCAGGTGGCCTACAACATCATATCAAGTTGGAGTCAAATAACCCTCAAAAAAAGTTGGAGTCAAATAAAAAAGGGCTCTTGATGTAGTCAATCTTAAGAACAGCATGTTATGAGCATGAATATTTTTTTAGTAAATGTTGACAGTAATCTAAGCAAGCCATCATGATATCATAGGAAAGTAACATACTGCTGTAACAGCCGTTTGTAGCGATGACTGGAGTAGGCGAGCAATACGTCCAGCCTTAGAAGGAGTCGACAGCGTAAATGAAGCCCTTGTGTTCAATGGCATCAGAGAACCATGGAGGATGTATGATCCTGCGATGGACGTGCAGATTTATCCACTTACCGCAGTGACCTGTCAGATAGGCGAGACCGCGGTTGAAGAACGCAATTAGCCTGAAGTCTTTATAATTCAGAGATCTTGTGGGCACTTGGCAGATTACAACCTTGAGCAAATCAAACTTGGTACCATTTCTGGGCCGCGGTGCCAAAGCAGTGCAGAGTTAATCGAAGGAAGGGGGATCAATCGCCGGGTGTAGACCTCCATGAGCATCCAGCTGCCGTGACCATCGACGAGCACCATCCAAGACGTGTTCATGCCGACCCAGTACATACCGTTAATGAAGTTGAGGGTGACGAGTATCGGATCGCAGTCAAGGGGGTTGATGCTTGCCACCCTATGATCGTTATGCTCCGTGACGCGCCGTTTCTGAAGATCAGGTGGCATCAGCAAGCAAGGAGCTGGCTTAAAAAGCTCCGGCCTGAGGGCTGTGAGTAAACGGTACAGCCCCGACAAGCACGCGGCGAGCAGCATGGTATTGAGATTGTCCACATGTGCAACAATGAGCTTGATTACCTCTGTGGGGAGCGAATTCTAGCCACTCTTTCAGCGGACGCTGCTCGGTTCTGCCATTGTTAGTGCTTGAGTTTCGGACGAGGGGGGCGCCTTAGCGGGGATGGAGGATTGGACGAGGGGGGAGGCGCCTTAGCGGGAATCGAGGATTGGACGAGGGGGGGAGGCGCCTTAGCGGGGATGGAAGAGCGGACAAAGATGGAGAAGCGAATATGTGCTGCAGGAAGTGGACAGGTGATGATGACTACAGTACGTTTCTTGACTTACGAGACACATACCAGCAGCGTAGGGTCATATCGAAGTCAGACAACTTGCTTGAGTGATCACAGTACTAGTCCAATCATTGTTATATAAAAAGTAAACTGTTTGGAGTGAAACATAAGATATTTTTAGTGATATGTATATCAAAAGTAAACAGTTTTCTTTCAAATTTGTGAATATGTATTATTCTACTTTGGATCCATTGCAACGGACAGGCTCATTGTTATAAAGGTTTATCTCTTGCATTCTCCGCAACCAACACCTAGTGTACTGGTCCGGGCCGGATGCTCGCAGCGCGATGACATGAGTTCGAATTTTTTCCTAAACTTTAGCTTTTTTTAATATATACTATACTTCTTTCGCTACTGTACTGGCAGTGGAACCCACAGAGTACTTAGAATACAGGATTAAGGATGGATTTGTTTCTTTTTAACTTTCTGTACGAATCTGTAGCCAGCCTGCAAGTCATGTACACTGTACTGACAGTGAAACCCACAGAGTACTTAGAATACAAGATTAAGAATGTAATTAACTTTTTATAGAGGGAGAATCATACACGCAATTAACTCAAATGGATTGGACGTGACTCTATTATTCTCCAACGGCAACCGGCAAATTTCCTCCCGCAGGCCGGAGTATGTTTCTCGGTTTGCATGCGGGTTTAACGGAGGGGTTTGATGGAGGCGAGGAGGCGTGTTCAGCCGGGCGTGCAGTGGACGGCGCAGTACTATTCGATTTGACAACTACAACTAGTATATTATAAAAAACAAATAAGAGTAGTAGAGATAGAGATAAGAATAGAGACTAGGGAGGAGCACCATCTACTGCTTCGTGGGCTACTCCTGCGCTCCATTCGGCGGCTGCAACGACCCCTATAGCCACTCCCTCCTGCGCTCCATTCGGCGGGCGCTGTTGAAATTTGGGGAGCGCACTCTCGTGACTGCTAGCAGCGACGACTTCACCGACGACGACTTCTTCCCCGACCTCGGCAACATCTTTCTCAATGACATGGGCGACAACCTCAATGCCAATGGTGCTGCTCCCGTTGCACCATATGTGTTTCTGTCCTTCCTGTTCGAAATCGTGGTAGAATTCATGTTTCTAGTCTGTGTCCTAGATTCGATCTGTTCATCTACTATGCTAGTCCGCATGATTAGTTTAATCTCTGTTATAGCCGTCATGATTTATTTTGTGCTTATTCGGACTAAATCTCGTAGTAACTTGCTCATATATTCAACTGGCGGAATGTCCCCTACAGCCACTCCCGTTTCATGGATGGCTTGGTCGATGCCTCCAAGGAGCCCTTCGTCTACTGCTATGAGTGCCCGGTGCCATTTTGGGGCTCGCCGGCGGACATCGTGCATCACCAGACGCAGGCGTGCGGCGATCACTACTGGCCCTTGGCGAAGAACATCAAATACAAGATGTGCTACCCGTTCACCGTGCCGGAGTCGCTGGAGGATCACCGCCGTCTGCTAGTCTCGGAGGAGGACGGCAGCGTCTTCCTCTTGATCGTGGGCACCGGCGAGGCCCGCGCAGGCCGCCGCCCCATCTCTGTAGTGTCCGTCAGGGGCGACGCCGCTAACGCTGACACTGACACGAGGCCGATGTACGGGTGCGTGCTCCCTATTACTACCCCTCGGAGGTACGTGGGCGGCGACACTGGCTACGTCAAGCTGACTTGGACTCTGCCGAGCTGGGACCTTCCCGCCGATGTGGACATGGAAGACGCACGGTATTATTTGACCCCCAACAATGTGCACGGGGACTCCAAGGAGGTTCACCTGGACATCTGCATTATCAAGTTAAATGTTGATCATTAGTCTTCGCTTAATGTAATCCGCTGTCTAAGCATGTGGAGACTTCCATGCATGATATTGCTCTATTGGAGTATCACGCATGAATAAAAGTGTATCCATTTATGGTTTAGTCTAGAATCTTCCATGTATGAATTTTTACTACAGTACTGGTGAAAGACTTATGATGAACCATTTCTTACATATCCTCTGCCCCCTTCCAAGTCATCCTGATTTAATCACTCCGTCTAGGTGTATAAGGGCATGGTTAATACATAAATAGTATAGCCAACTGTTGAGTATAAGAAAGTGCCATGTCATCTGTAGCCAACATGTATAACAATGGATACTCAAAAACTAATTCTTGATGATCATTTCTTGCAAAGCACACTAAGAGTTATTTCTTCACAAGTTTTCGATGCAGGTTGAACAGTTGAACGCTTTTGTTTGCAAAAGAAACTTTTTTCTCTATTTCACCCGGATGTTTGTGAGCTCTAGAGATGAAATGATATCCGAAGAAACCTATCGATACCCGTTACACATGAGATGACCCCCACATCCTTTGTCAAAATAAACAACTCCCCGATCAATGCATTTCACTCTTCTGTGCAACGCACGGGCACCTTACTATAGATTAGTACGACCAAAAATTGAACTAACGTTATATATAGTACGATAAATGATGATGCATGTCACCTAAAATTATATCATTGAAAACTATGTTCAAATACGAATCCAACAATATTGTTTTTGTTGACATGCACTAACATTTTGTCAGTTAAATCATCAGTCAAATTCAATGGGGGATAAACCACGACCGATGTAGTAAACTACGACTGCGTACAAGTGTAGAGGGCGGTGCCGCACGGGAGTCTCACCCCGCTCGTGGCGCTGCAGTAAAGACGTCATATCACAAAACCCAACCACTCCCAGTAATAAGTGGCCTGGTAAAATAAATGGACAAGCAACCATCACATCCCTCCGTCTTTTTTGCATTTCATCTCTCTGCATTTACTTTCTCCGGTTCATCTCGCACACTCGATCCCTAGCTACTACTCCTAGGATACCTAGCTACTACTTCTAGGGCCCGTTCTTTTGGCGGCTTCCCCAGCTTTTCCCATAAGACTAGTCATAGTGGAGAGTAACATTAAGGCGCCTCACTCATTTATTTGGGCTTCTAAACTACTACTTGTAGTACCTCCGTTCTGGTTTATTCCTCACCATTGTAATTTGTGCTAAATTTTGACCAAAGATAACATTTCATTAGTTATATTTATGATCAAAATTTGACACAGATTACAATGGGGACCAATAAACCAGGACGGAGGTAGTAGTTATGGGATTACACGTCTAGAAGCCTAAAAGAACTGGCCCCTGGTACTCCTACTAGTAGTAGTACTCAAGTTGGAATTCCAATTGCGCGGCACAAGTTGTTAGGCAAAAAAATTCGGTATAGGGTGTAGGAAGCGGTTTGGGAATTTGCATGCCTTTCCAACCAGTGAGATACTCCGTACAAAGTACGACAGAGAAATAACCACAGAGAAGGAAGCTAAAAGTAAATAATCAAACGAGCATTTTTCCATTTCTTTTGCATTGAATCGTTTCACAAGCTTGACTAGTGCTATTTTTCTACTTTTACAAAAACCGCATCGTAATGTTAAAACGTGCATTTGCACGTACATAAGTAATAGTAGTACTCCCTCCGTCTAGGTGTATAAGTATTCCCTCCTTCTTGGTCATGGTGCACAACCAAGATGACTTATTGACCTGGACGAAGGGAGTAGCACAGTCTGCAAGCATATAGAGAGAGAGACGTGTAGTGCAATAGTATATAGTAAAGTTTGTGCTATATGCACGTACTTACAAAATGCGTACGAATACACAAGGTTTCCAAACTTTCCCTTTTACATACTTAATTAAGGACGCTATAATTCCTGAACGTTCAGGATTTATCATTTGCGTCCCAAAACTAATGAGATCGCCTTACGAAACAAAAATTATACTCCTACTAAAAGCCACGGCGCTCGCAGGAGCACTTGCAGTGCGCCATGAGTGCCCTGGTGCACGGCCGTTTCCCAGTGTGCCGACACAACGCCTCTTCCTCAGCCTCGCAACTCGCGAGGTGCTGATTGGCAGCTTGCCGGCGGGCGAGCGCGATCTCACCGGTGTGGTGATTCGGCGCCAACAGGTACTCCTCCTCACTGGAAGTGTGCACCCGGTCCGCGTACCGCCAAGCGTAGATGAGGCGCTTGGGCCCGACTGCACTCAGGGCTTCGGCACGGGCGTCCTCCGCCACCCTCATGACCCTCGCACGAGCCTTCTGCCATAGAGCCAATTGACTTACTCCCTTGGGCGCGACATAGGCCTGCCTGGCAGCTTGTTCCGCGGTGCGCTTCTCTTCCTCCGCCTTGTTCTCCGCCTCTATTTTGGCGCGCTCTGCTGGAGGCAAAGCCTCCCGCAAGGAGACATCCATTTCTTTCCAAAGCTCCTCAAGGCTGGGGGGCTCGGCGGGCGGCGCGGCGTTCTCCTCGTAGCGGGGAGCCGACGCGTCCTCCGACGCGCGTGCTGGCGAGATTGGGAACGCCGACGTGTCCACCTCGACGCGTCATGGTGAGGAGCGGAACGCTGACGCGTCCTCCTCGACTAGTGGCGGCGAGGAACAGAACGGCGATGCGTGACCATCTGCGTGGTGCAGCGAGGGGCGCCTAGGGCTTGGGAGGGGCGATGCTATGGTGGTCGACGTGAGAGGGAGGGGGAGGAGATAGCGATGAACGTGAACGTGAGGGGAGGAGATAGCGATGTTGTGGGAAGCGCAGTATTTATAGCGAGCAATGGCACACCTACATAAGATGTGGAGTGAGCTGCACTGTCTTAACTGCAGGTCTAGTTGCGTCACTGACATGTGGGCCAGACCCCTGTTGGGCCCATATGTCAGTGACCCAATGCACCTGCAGTTAAGTAACTGAAGCAGTGTCCCAGAAGATATGTTGCGTGTAATAGCTACGTGGGCATATTTGTTGGAGTAAATTACGGGGGAGGGAAGGGGTGGAAATATTGCTGGTCACAACGGATTGGACGAGCACGGGGGGAGGAGAGTCATGCATGCAGATTTTTTTTCCACACGGGGTGGAGTGGTGGGACCGCCGGAGGGAGAAGGAGAGTCTGACAGGCATATTGTTTCCACACATGGAGAGGAAAAGATTTGGAGACGAACGGGCTTCCTGCAGGTATGGGGAACGGTGCATAATAAGTCTCATCTTGCATGCCGGGCTACGTATAGTATCAAGTCATTAAAAACAAACATACACGCCCCACACATGTTCATATTTCAAGGTGCACTAAATTATTGCATGCGATGATTAAGGCTAGCCATAATGGTGGTATCTTAGCTGGTATCGTACACACGAGAATAGCAAGCATGCTGATGTGGCAAAGAATTAAAGAAGAGAGGGGGGTTAGAGTAATTAGTGTTCATGCATGCATTGGTAAACACATTTTTTTGTGAAGAAGTATAAAAAATATTCCACCACCTCTATCTTGCTAAGAGTAGGTGAAATTTTTGAATCGAGCCCTTTAAACTAGAAGGGAGGTAGTAGTACTCTAATAGCTAACCTTGGCCCTGTTTGGATCCATGTGTTAGACTTAGTTTGGGTTAGTTTGAACTCGGCGACCACACTGCGCTAGAGAATGTGGGGCCATTTGGAAGCAGGATGATGTGACGACGGCTGACTGACTCCTCCCCCCACCCTCTCTCTCTCTCGCACAAAATTACCAATCCCTCTCTCCCCCACAAAAATTTATCAATCCCTCAACCCACGAGATCCTTCCCCTCTCGTCCATGTTTTTCCAGCTCTCTCATCAAACCTGTTGTCTCTTCTCCTTCCACGTGTACAGAATCCGGATGCACACACATCTCATGTATATTACATGTCTCCATCTTTCTCACAGACCTAACTTCTTCCTCTCTCTTTCTCTCTCTATCTCCCTCTCTCTGTTTCGTTAGGTTTGTCTCCGACTCTCTCGTCCACATACATACAATCTTTCCCGCCCTAACTGCTCCATCTTCGCAAGCTCTCTCTGCACGTTTCATTCACACATTGGGATATGTTCAAAATGTTGCTTTTATAATGGCCGATGTAGAGTTATTGTTTGTTTTGTTGCATCCTACAAAGTAATAACTATGAAATGCATTTTGATTGTCATTTGACTGGGATTATGCGAGTTTGAGCATGTTGTGAAGTACTATAGTCCTCGTATACATCTTGGAATTCGACAATGATTGTAACTATTGAATTGTATAGACAGTAGCCTAATATATTTATTTCACAATTTCAACAAATGATTAATTCACTACATACTAAGAAAACAAATGTGTACACCCTCCGTTTTTATTTAAGTCTACGTATTAGCATTGGTCAAAGTCAAGTTTTGTAAACTCTCAGAAAGTTTATAACAAAAAATATTAACATATACAATAACAAATAAATACCATTAGATTCATTATTGAATGTACTTTCACATCATACATATCTGTTATGGTAAATGTTTATATTTTTATATAAACTTGGTCAAACTTTAGGAAGTTTGACTTCGGTCAAACCTAACATGCAGAGTTTACTAGTACTACTCGCTAGTTGCTTAGCCGAATCACCCAACACGCCACACGGGGAGTTCACTGTCACAAAATTTTGAGGTCGGCAAGGAAATCTCCCGCGACCCTAATTCGAGCAGTGGGAAGTTACCATCATAGCCTTCGGAACAGGCCTACGGATGACGTTTGGTAGGGGGCTATTTTCGTAACTTCAGGTTCACCCTACCCAGCCAACCCCACCCCGGCACCCAGAGTAGTACACCTGAATACTCCCCATATTCTATCCCCACCGAAAAATAGACTTCTCCACGGCACCGCAGCCTTCGTGCTCCTCCCCTTCTACATCGGCGCACTCGTCCACCACAGCGCATCTGCCTCATCGACGACCTCGTACGCCGTACTGGAGTCGGTCCATCATCGTCGTCGTACACGGAGCCTCTTCTCCGCACCGTCTTCCACGGTCTCGGATCTGCTTCCCGGAAGCCGGCGCCAAGCGCAGAAGCACCACCGTCGTGGACAATGAAGTAATTCCCATTGCCGACCATGACTCACAGAGGCCGCCGCGACCATCGTTCTCCTCCTCGATTGGTAATGTGTGTATTGAATCACTTAGCAGTACATGTGCAGTTCCAATTTTGTTCATACCTACCCTTCAAATTTCCTGGGTGCTATTGCTCCCATAAAAGTAATTGGTTACAGCCTCCATTTTTCTTGCCATGTTGAGATTTTAAAACCACGAGTGCGAACATGCAGAGGAGCAATGAAGACCAAACACGGGATATTGGGGACATCTTCAAGGAGCGTGGCAAGTTAAAGAGGAGCTGCACCAAACCTGTAAAACGAGCTTTGGTAAGTAACACCCTTTCAATTACTTTCGTTTAGACTCGTGTTCTTCGATGTGTATATGTTGTAGTTTCTGTTTCTCTTAAGCCTCGTGTTCTTTGATGTGTCATAAGAAGAGTCTTAATCGTCCTAATGCTTTCGTTTTTAGCTTGATGTAGGAAGTGGGTGTTCTCACCTTGTAGTCTGTTTTTATATATTTTTTCCTTTTGAATTCACTTCTGCCAGTTCTGTTTATCTGGCTTCTACTAAATGGATCTGGGTTACTCTGAGTATTGATCTAAAAAAGAAGTAGCTTCATGTCAGGATGCAGTTCCTGCGAGGAGGGAAGTATGGTCAACCTCGAGATCATGTTTCTATAATGAGGCTAGATTACACACAAGGTGCCAGTTCCCTAATGATGCTGGATTAGACACAAGGTCCAAATTCCCAGATGATGCTGGATTACACACAAGCCAGGTGGAGTCATCAGCTGTTCGTGTCCTCGTGGCGATAGTAAAGGCTGAAAGAAAGCGTGCAGCAGCCCTTGAGAATGTAGCCGAGTTCCTGAAGAAGCGAAAAGAGCAATCAGATGCTCTCTTCACCCATGCCAAAGAAGAGATGGAAGAAGCGAGAAATAAGATAGCAGAGGCACAGCAGGCTAGGCATCTCCTGCTATCTAAAACTGTTGTCAATACAAAATTTCCTTCATAGTAGCTAGGTTCAAATGTTTATCCAGTCATCATGCCTGTTGCGATGTCCGTGCATCTACTGATGTGGGACAAAATATATTTTTTCGGGTCATGTAATAACAGCAATTACTTTCCAAACAATAACAAATGAAGCATTGGACATGGTATAGTTCACGCGCAAACCCGACATTCCGAGTTCAACTTCCACATCAAACTCATGTTCACAGATATCTCCACATTCATACATAATGTCCACAACCATGATTCACTTCAAAGCCAAAAAATTGAGGAGAATTATGAATAAAGAAAAACCTCTAGTTCCTGCTACCAGTGCGAGCACAACAAGTCAAGATCATGCGTAATTAATAATATTTTGGTCATTTTTTGTGTTCTAAAATGCCGGCCGGCTCGTGGAAGGACGTGTTGCCGGCACACACACGGATTCAATGAAGGCGGGTGGGGCAGTCTGAAGCCGGTTGCATGCGGCGAGGAGGCGTGTTCAGCCGGGCCTGCAGCGAGTGGGGCCCTCTTGGCCGGCGCGCCGGTTCAATGCCTGCGCTATGAGAGGTCGTGTCCGTGTCAGAGCAATCACTCCCTCCACTCCTTTTTTGTTTGTGTATAACAAAATCTCGTTTTCCATTCACATTTTACAAGTAAAATTCGTGGACAAACTTTGACCCAAAATACAATGGGGACTAGTAAACCAGAACGGAGTAGTAGTTTTTTTTAATCAAAGAAGGGTTTCCCCCTTCTGATTTTCATTACTGAAAATTAACATCTAAATCTAAACCATAGTATTTGCCCTAGAACTACCAAGTTCAACATCTCGCAACATAAACCCATACAACCATACGCCAAGGAGGTATGTAGTACCATGATTCCATTTTCTCTCCATACCAATCGTTCTAAAAACTAATTAGTACTTACAACGCGCCATTGAAAATCGGAACTTTTAACCCCGCTAAAAAATGATATTTTAAACATGGCTACTCGATCTGTGGCAACTGGCGAGCCACCGCCTCCAAGTCATTCACCTGTGGTCCCGACCATCAACTCCTATGGATCAAATTATCACGCGAGCTGCCTATTCTTACAAAGGTGCGCTCCACCACATACCAGGTACCCGCGAATGCAGCAATCGTGCACCTAGGGTTTTAGGGTTTATTTGTTAACGTTGCCTTTACGTAACACTCATGTGTGCGACACAGCGAGAGACCGACTGCGTGCGTGCGCCTCTTCTCTTCGTATATGTACTCCACCGTTTGTCTGGTCTCCAAAAAATTATAATAACTACTAGCAATGTGCTAATGCGTTGCCACACGATCAGATTAGATTAATGCATATTCACCGATTTGATAGAAAAAAAGTCTAGTTTTGAAATGCGTATATCACTAAAAAATGTTATGTTTCACTCAAAATATATTCCTTTGGCGGTTTTGATGAGATAAGGGAGGAATGTTGTTCGTTTCAAGATTCGAGAAGTGGTATATGTCTAATTTCTACTCTTACTAGCAAGAAGCCCGTGCGTTGCACGGAACATCAAGATCTTGTGGGATAAAAGGATGAACGAGGGAAGGCCTTATCGGCAAATGTGGAGAGGAGTACGGGTAAATTGCCATAGTTTTGTTCCTATCCGTCAGATACAAAATCGGACGGCCTATATTGCAGGATGGCAGGCCCACCATCATCACCAACTCTGTTTTTTATCCCAACTCTTATAAAAAGCATAGTCGGTGATGATCGTGTGCCTTCCATCCTGCAATATAGGCCGTCTGATCTATATCTGATGGATAGGAAGGATACTATGGCAATTTTTCGAAAAGATACCCACACCCCTCTCCACACTTGCAAATAAGGCCTTCCCTTGTTCATCCTTTTCTCCCACAAGATAAACTACTCATACAAATGCATCTTCATGTTCCGTGCAACGCATGGGCATCTTGCTAGTTGTTGCAAAAAGCCCATGTGTGAGAGAGAGAGGGAGAGAGGAGGAGGACAGAGTGCATGTGTGACAAAGACACAAAGAGTGTGTGCGCGAGAGGTACCAGCTTAAAATGAGGCGATAGTGTGTGTGTGCACGATCGAGAGGGCGTGTCTCAAGAAGGGAAGAAAAATCTACATAGATACAAGGAGCGGGAGAGAGACATGTATGCGATAGTGGAAGCACGAGTGTGCGGGTGTATAAACCTATCTAGAGGCTAGTCGATGTTTGTGAGAGAAATACGAGTCGGGGGTGCGAAAGCGAGAGTTTTGTGTGTGTGAGAGAGACGGTAGTCGGGAAGGGGAGTGGAAGCAGGAGCTATGTGTGTGTGAGAGAGAGGGGGGGAGTTTGTCTGATCGGTAAGCAAATGAATAATGTCAGTCTGGGATGGAGACGAAAAGGAGACCGCAACAAATGTTGTGTCTACAGGATAGAGAGAGAGAGTAATTTTAGTGGTATGATTCATATCTAGAGACATATAGGGTGTGTGAGAGAATCCCATAGAGAGAAAGACAAAGTGAAAGACGAGTGGAGACTGTGTGTGTGGTGGTGAAAAAGAAAGCTTAGGTACCTAGTGATAGGAGAGAACGGTAGAGACGTGAGAGATAATGAAAACCGTTTAATGTATAATGATAGGGAGATTATGGCACTTCTCAAGGGAGACGTCGAGAGACCATGTTTGCGAGGATAGGAGAAACATGAAGTGAGCATGCGGGTGAGCTGGAGAAAAGAGAGTGATAGCTACATGAAGGAGCATGCATGCGAGAGAGATGGGCGTGAAAGGAGTGAACATAAAAGGGATTCAAATATTTGAATTCGAGATGATGATACATGTAATCCAGACTCGAACCAAAATTGATCTATCAAACATGCATACTCATATGAATTCATGCGCATCTATGTTATTTAATATGTAGATATTACTGATCCATACATTTTAGTAGAACATAATTTGGTTTTATTTTTTGAATTCAACCTTATGATTTTGAGATCATTGTATTTGTAAATCATATTATACATATAAAGGAGCATAACTCTTTGTTGTGCTTTTGAAAGTATATATAAAAAATGATGTATATAGAATTTTATTCCAATCGAAAATGGATCCCGCCCAAAAAATAGAATACAAACGGGATTCGAATTGAGTTGGCACGGTAAATGTGCACTCTGCAAAATTTGAACGAAGCGGGGAAAGTCGCAGTAACCGCCCGAAACCAAAATCTGCGAGATGGAAATTACTACTGCCTATCCCTGCCACACAAAGCCTATCTGCTCGATTTCTATAGGTTTCGATAGGGGTAGGTTTGTAATTTCACTCAAACATGACATAACCGCCTCTCACCCGGATTCATACACGGTGGGTGCCAAAACACAGTGTGTCCTCGGCCAAAATCAACTCCCTCCCCGATTCATACACGGTGGGCGCCAAAAACAAACTCTCGTCGGCAAATATTCAGTGTATGCGAGATTACCGTCCTATCCCCGACCGACTAATATTGCTGTGATGTAGGAAATTTGAAACGGGGGCTAAGTTTGTAAATTTCCTTGCATTTGAGACAAGCGCGCCCTGAAGACATGGTTTCCCCTTCCACTCCACCTCCATTTCCCCATTCGTACTCCGTGGGCGCCAAAACACCCTCTCCACCCCAGCCTCCTCCGTCCGCCACCCCATCCACCGCCGTCCTCCTCCACCATGCCGGAGCTCATACCCAACGCCGTCGTCCATTACAAGAGATCGACCTCTCTCATCCACGGCTTCAGACCAGGATCCTTGCATCCCGTCATCTCGCTTCATCCCCGCTGTCGTCCAACTTGCCGGCGCCGCTCCTACGATCGTCTCGTCCACCGCGCCCCGCCGCCACCGTCTACCCTTGTAACATCCCAAGTTTTCAATTTCGAATGTTATACATTAGATCATCATTGCATAGCATATTTTATTGCATTTTGGCAAAATCCTCGAAAATCCTAAGCAACTCAAGGACCCTCGGACAGAGTTGGGGATTTTTCGTGGTTTTCATATTTGATTTTTATCAAATAGTGAAACGAGGATTTTTGGTTTTAATTATTTTTCTCTCCGAAAAATATTTCGTATTAAAATAAATGAGAGGAGAAAATATGACTTCTCCAAAATAATTGAAATATTGGAGGAAAAATATTAAAATCAAATATTTGATTTTTATTCGGATTTTATTTGCAATTTTATTTGCATTAGAAAAATTGCACGTTTTCAAAACTGCATTTTTGGGCCAAGAAAATGTTCATCTCGTTCTAATTATTTTAATTAGACGGAGAAAATTTGTTTTGGCATTTTTTTTATATTTCTACGATTTTTTTTGGTTCGGCGAAATTATTTTAAAAAAAAATCCCGATGGCGCCGACTATGCTGAAGCCCAGCCGACAGCCCATCTTCCCCGCGCCCCGTCTCCTTCCTGGAGACCGAGACGAGCACGGCAGCGCCGCCGCCCGTATCCCGCTCGACCCCGCCGCCCCTTGCCCCTTCCCCACGGCACCCCTCCCCCTCTATATAAGTACCGAGCCCCGCCGCCCCTCTCCCTCACCCCGTTCCCCACCCCGAAGCCCGACGCTGAGCCGAA
>NC_057799.1:185471723-185479798 GCF_018294505.1 Triticum aestivum
CGACGCCCACTCCCCGCCGCCCCTCTCCGCACCCCGAAGACCCCACCGGAGCCCCGTCCCGCCCGCCGGAATACCTCGCCGAGGTATAACCGAAACCGCCGTCCGGTTTTTTTTCAAAAAAAACCGTTTGTTTTTTTCCGAAACCCTAGGTTTATTTTTTTATAGATCGGTTTAATTTTTTCTTCGGTTTAGTTAGTTAGTGAACGTTCACCGATCCGTTCGTTTTAATGAACGTGTTCACCGGTTAGTCGCAGTTAACGAACGTCCATTCGTTTAACTGTTTGTCAGTTTTATTTTTCTCGGATTTTCCGTGATTATTCCATATCGCGATTTCTGATCAGATTTTCGTTCTGGTATATCTTTTAGCTCGTTTATCGGAATCAGGCGATTCAAGCGCCTAGAGTTTCGTCTCGAAATTCTCTTTCCGTTTAACCAACTCAAACAAGTTTATTCTACTGTAAAATTTTACCTAGATCTAGATTAGTAAACGAAGCTTGTTTCTTTCGCCGTTTGACTTTCGTTGCTTCGTTTGATTTGATTCTTTTTGCAAACCGGAGTTCTTAAGTTGAACTTTCTGGTTGGATCTTTTATTTGAGTTTTACCTGTGCATTAGTGAGTGCTTATTGTATGCTTGTTTGTTTGCAATAGAGTACCCGGAGTGCGCCGCTTGCTACTTCGAATCTCTAGGTTTCACGAATCATCAGCAAGGCAAGTAACACTTTGATCATACTTCTTTTACTACCCAGCTTTATTGCATTAGATCAACCCTCAAACATTGCATGATTAGGATCTAATTAAATTTAGGGTATTGGGAAGTAGTTGAGGCAGTACCTATCACCTGTTTATTATCAAACCCTTGGGAGTTACTTCTACGTTGCTCATATTGCTATGCTATGCTAGTAGACGTGGATTGGGTTTGAGTGTTACCATGACAGATGTGAGATTGTTAATTAATGGTTAACCTTAAGGTGGCAACTAAAACTCACATCTGGGTGGATTGAGGTACCTGGGTATTCCAGGATTGCCTGTTTTTCTTTTGGACCGCCACCCAGGTTCAAAGGGATCATGAGATTATTCATGCTAGAAACTTCCGTGTGCAGCCACAAGCTATTATGGGCTCTAGCATAGTTGATTAAGTTGTGTGAGCTCTTGAAGAGATAGACTAGATGTAGGGGTTGTAGGTGGTACTGTCTACCCGGAGTAGAGAGTTAACACTTCTGAAAGACTGTGTCTCGGTCATCCGTTTCTCAAACACCCTGAAGTGCGAGAATCCCAACGGAGGAGATCGAGTCCTGTGGGGAAAAGTGCGCAAACCTCTGCAGAGTGTATAAACTAATCATGGTTAGCCGTGTCCCCGATTATGGACATCTTGAGTATCTAGTATCTGGATTATCATGTGAATCTCATCATGTTACTTTAATTAATTTTGTTGGATTAATGATGATACTTAATTGGGATTGAGAATGCTGTCAACCATTCTCAATGTTTAACAACCACCATGATAGTTAAATAAAATTTATTCCTTTGCAGTAGGGAAAAATTGGCTTTTCGCAAAACTGTAACCATAGAGCCTTCTACCAGCCATATATGCATGTAGTATAGCATTATTATGTTCATTACTTTCTATGTGCTACATTGCCAGCATATTCCTTGTGCTGGCCCGTTTTCGGGCTGCAACGTTTCATGTTGCAGACTTTTCAGACGACGAGTAAGGTGCCTTAGGTCGTGGTCTTATACTCAGTGATGCCGTTGGAGTTGATGGACTCTTTTATCTTCCAAGTCTTCCGCCTTAAGCCATATTTGTCATAATTATTTCTCTTTTGAGATACTCGTTGTAATAAGTGTGTGATTGCTACTCTGTTATAAATCCTCCATTTGTACTGTGCGTGTCAGCATTACTGATCCAGGGATGACACTGGTGCACAGAAGCACAGACTGTTTGAGGTCTGATCGCTACAAAGGTGGTATCAGAGCACACGCTAACTGTAGGGCACGACCACTAAGCTTAAACCCTAGAACACTACTCTCTTCTCATTTCTGACTCCTCTCCATTTTCTACTCTCTTAGGAATGGCGGATGCAAGGAACAAGTTCATGCAACCGGATGAAGATACACCTTTTGGACGACACTTGAAGGAAGTCACTAAGTACCTGAACATCGGAATACCAAGATTCACCGGGACTTACAAAGCCACACTACCAGAAGAGGAGCGCTGGAAGATTCAAGTTCAAGTTCCAGGAAGGACGTTTTACGCCAGTCACTGAGCCTATAGAGTTTTCCTTTGATGCACCAACCTGGAGTTTAGGAAAGAGCATGGAAGCCCACATCACTATGGGACGCATTGGAGAAGTTTACCACAAGGAGCTTGAGGATACTATTTATCAGATTTGTGGGCGCCGAGATGAGCAATGGGAGATGATCAGCACCAAGAAGGATGGATCAATTGCAGCTTTCATCCAGGAGCAAAACCAGCACATTCATCGCCAGGAGAACCAAATGTGCACAGGCATGATAGATCTGAAGAAGGCATTGACCAAGATCATGGAGTTGGAGGAAGAACTCAAGTCTACGCGCGATGGATATGAGGAGGAGATCGCCACGTTGTTGGAGAAGAGTGACGACCTGATAAAGAAGATCGGAGTATTCATGGGAGACCCAACACCAGGAGGAGAAGATGATGATTGCGCTTGCCCGGATAACTACATCATCATCAAAGACACCGACTCGGACCCCAGTGAAGATGACTTTGTTGATGAAGCTGGAGCAGATATCATGGAGTCTTCGAACGATCAAAATTTCTAGTAGACCCCCATAATCAGTAGTAGTATTCCCCCATGTATATAGTATAGTCCGAGCACTTTGTAACGATAGTTAGATCGATTGTATGCCTTGTTTGATTGAGTGATATTGTTTGTGTTTGTCTCATGTGCATATGGGTAGTCTTTTCCCTCTAGACCTCATTCTATTCTAAATTCTCATCTTTTCTAAACCTATCAGATGCCTCCGAGACGCGACACCGGATTTGTTTTCCCACCGGAGATCACTCAGTTGATTCAGCAGCAGAATGCCCTGATGCAAGTGTTAGTACAGAACCAAGGCAACAACAACAACAACAACCCACCACCACCCCCTGTTGATCACTTAGCCCGTTTCTTGAGGCTAAATCCGCCGGTGTTTTCCAGCAGCACCGAGCCGATTGTTGCAGATGATTGGCTCCGCAAAGTTGGAAGGGAGTTGACCACTACAGGATGCACAGATGCGGAGAGAGTGCATTTTGCCGCACATCAGCTTGATGGACTCGCAGCATCATGGTGGGATAATTACACAGCCACACACCCTATTGACACTGTCACATCGGACCAGTTTCAGCAAGCTTTCCGTACTGCCCATGTTTCAGCAGGAGCTATGGCCATGAAGAAGCGTGAGTTTCACAACCTACTCCAAGGAGGACGCACCGTAGGCCAGTATGTGGAGGACTTTAGTAAGTTAGCACGTTATGCTCCAGATGACGTTGCTACAGATGTAGCCAAGTAGGAGAAGTTTCTGGAAGGACTGAATGATGAGCTGAGCATGCAGTTGATGGTAGCAACCTTCAACAACTACCAGGAGTTGGTAGATAGAGCTCTCATGATTGAAGGGAAGCATCAGCAGATTGAAAACCGTAAGAGGAAGTATGGACAAGGGAAGTACAAATCTGGAGCTCAGCAGAAGCCACGTTTTACCCCGAAATCGGGAGGACAGTTTCAGCATACCCATGGAGGAGGTAGTTCGCACAACCATAATGGTCCCAAGAATGGTAATGGGAATGGAGGAAGCAACGGCTAGAACCGTACCAACCCTTCAACCCCAGCCAAGTCACTTGCTTTAAGTGCCAGAAGACTGGACATTATGCCAATGAATGTCCTGAAGCCCAGAATGGAAATGGCAATGGAAGCTCTGGGAAGAAGCCGTACCCTTTCAACAAAGGACATGTGAACCATGTTAGCGTGGAGGAGGTTGAAGCTCAGCCATATGCAGTAATGGGTACGTTTTTGGTTAAGTCATTTACTGCACTCGTTCTTTTTGATACTGGTGCATCGCATTCATACATATCAAGGGGATTTGTGGATAAGTTTAAGTTGCCCACCAAAGTTCTCAGAACACCTATGTTAGTAACCTCGCCAGGAGCAGAGTATATGGCTAGTTTATGGTGTGATCGGTTACCATTAAGGATTGGTAACTACGTGTTTCCCTTGGACCTAATAGTATTGGAATCGCAAGGATTGGATGTGATATTAGGCATGGATTGGTTATCGAAGTATGGAGGGAACATTGATTGCGCCAGTAAGCCGATTTTGCTTACCACCCCAGAAGGAAAAAGGATTAAGTATGTATCCCGGCATGTGCCGAAGAGGACTCAAGTAAATTCCTTATGAGGAGTTGTACAGGAAGAAGTACCAGTGGTGAAGGATTACCCGGATGTATTTCCAGAAGAGTTGCCAGGCATGCCACCAGATACAGACATAGAGTTTTTGATTGAACTTTTGCCAGGCACAAGGCCAATATCTAAGAGACCGTACAGGACGCCCGCTATGGATTTGGAAGAAATTAAGAAGCAGATTAAGGAGTTACTGGATAAAGGCTATATTCGCCCAAGTTCTTCACCTTGGGGATCACCCGTACTTCTAGTGAAGAAGAAAGATGGATCGTTGAGGATGGTTGTTGATTACCGTGGATTGAATGAAGTGACCATCAAAAATAAGTACCCGCTGCCGATGATCAATGGTTTGTTTGACCGATTACAAGGAGCTAAGGTATTTTCCAAGATCGATCTACGATCAGGATACCATCGGTTGAAGATTCGAGAGCAGGATATACCTAAGACGGCTTTTACCACCAGGTATGGGCTGTACGAGTATACCGTTATGTCATTTGGCCTGACTAACGCACCTGCCTATTTCATGCACCTGATGAACAAAGTATTTATGGAGTTTTTGGATAAGTTTGTCATAGTGTTCATCGATGACATTTTGGTCTACTCAAAGGACGAAGAGGAGCATAAGGAACATTTGCGTTTGGTACTAAAGCTCAGAGAACATCAGTTATACGCCAAGTTCAGCAAATATGAGTTTTGGTTGAAGGAAGTTGGATTCCTCGGACATGTTATATCCGGAGAAGGAATAGAAGTAGACCCCACCAAAGTCGACACTGTGACAAACTGGGAATCACCAGCATCAGTTGGAGAGATCCGGAGTTTTCTTGGACTTGCAGGATACTACCGGAGGTTCATTGAGAATTTCTCGAGGATTGCTAAGCCCATGACAGAGCTGTTAAAGAAGGACACCAAATTCAATTGGACTGAGGAATGTGAAGCTAGTTTCCAAGAGTTGAAGAAATGTTTGGTTACATCACCAGTGCTGATTCTGCCAAGGATTATGAAGTATATTGCGACGCTTCACGTCGAGGACTTGGAGCAGTGCTAATGCAGGAGGGAAGAGTTGTTTCTTATGCTTCACGACAACTTAAACCCCATGAGAAGAATTATGCCACCCATGATTTGGAGTTAGCAGCCGTAGTACATGCGTTGAAGACATGGAGACATTTTCTCATCGGAAATCACTGTGAGGTGTACACGGATCACAAGAGTTTGAAGTACATTTTCACGCAAAAGGAGTTGAATCTCAGGCAAAGGAGATGGTTGGAACTCATAAAGGATTATGATATGAGATTGCATTATCACCCCGGAAAGGCTAACGTAGTAGCAGATGCGTTGAGCCGCAAGAGCCATGTCAACACACTCATGACCGGAGAGTTACCGAAATTATTAGCCGAGGATCTTCGCGAGCTATGTTTGGAGATAGTTCCAAGAGGCTATTTAGCAACGTTGGAGATTCAGTTTACCTTGATGGAAAAGACCAGGGAAGCTCAGAAGACAGACAAGGAAATTGACGAGATAAAGAAAAGGATGAGCAAAGGAAAAGCCAAGGGATTTCACGAGGATGAGCACGATACCTTATAGTTTGAGGACCGCGTTTATGTGCCCAATGATCCAGAGATCAGGAAGTTGATCTTGCAAGAGGCCCATGATTCACCGTATTCGATTCACCCAGGAAATACCAAGATGTATTTGGATTTGAAGGATACTTTCTGGTGGACCGGAATGAAGAAAGAATTGCGGAGTATGTAGCAGTTTGTGATGTATGTCAGAGAGTGAAGGCAGAGCATCAGAAGCCAGCAGGATTGCTACAGCCATTGCTGATACCCGAATGGAAATGGGATAAACTAGGCATGGATTTTATCACGGGATTGCCAGGACTCGTTCAGGCTATGACTCAATATGGGTTGTAGTCGATCGTTTGTCGAAAGTAGGTCATTTCATCCCAGTGAAGACCACTTACACTAGTGCTAAGTTGGCAAAGATATACATGACCAGGATCGTATGTCTGCATGGAGTTCCGAGGACCATTGTATCAGATAGAGGAACCTAGTTTACTTCAAAGTTTTGGAATCAGTTACATGAAACTTTGGGTACCAGGCTAGAGTTCAGTACAGCCTTTCATCCACAGACAGACCGACGGACCGAGAGAGTCAATCAGATTTTGGAAGATATGCTGAGAGCTTGTGCGCTAGATTATGGATCTAGTTGGGACGACAATTTGTCGTATGCATAGTTTTCTTACAACAACAGTTATCAAACCAGTTTGAAGATGGCCCCTTTCGAAGCTTTATACGGAAGGAGGTGTAGAACACCATTGTTATGGAACGAAGTTGGAGACCGCCAGTTGTTTGGACCAGATTTGATTAAAGAGTCTGAACGGAGAGTGAAGTTGATTCGCGATAGGCTCAAGGTAGCCCAATCCAGGCAGAAGAGTTATGCGGATTCTAAACGCAAGGAGACAGTTTACAAAGTCGGAGACAGAGTTTACCTACGACTATCACCACTTCGAGGAGTTAAGCGCTTTGGAGTTAAAGGAAAGTTAGCGCCACGTTTTGTAGGACCATACAAAATTTTGGAGCGTATGGGAGAAGTTGCTTACAAACTGGAATTGCCTGAAGGATTGTCAGGAGTTCGTGATGTATTTCACGTTTCCCAGTTGAAGAAGTGCCACGCAGAGATGGCTGAGATACCACTGAGAGATACGGTGCCATTGGAAGCGATTCAGCTGGATAGTGACTTGACCTATGAGGAGAAACCAGTTAAGATTCTTGAGTATGCCAGCCGAGTCACCCGCAGCAAGGATATCAAGTTTTGCAAAGTTCAGTGGAGTCACCATACCGAGGACGAAGCCACCTAGGAGCGAGAGGAAGATCTACGGAAGAACCACTCTGACCTATTTTCTAGCCAACCCAAATCTCGAGGGCGAGATTCATCTTAAGGGGGTAGGTTTGTAACATCCCAAATTTTCAATTTGGAATGTTATACATTAGATCATCATTGCATAGCATATTTTATTACATTTTGGCAAAATCCTCGAAAATCCTAAGCAACTGAAGGACCCTCGAAGAGAGTTGGGGATTTTTCGTGGTTTTCATATTTGATTTTTATCAAATAGTGAAACGAGGATTTTTGGTTTAATTATTTTTCTCTCTGAAAAATATTTCATATTAAAATAAATGAGAGGAGAAAATATGACTTCTCCAAAATAATTTAAAATTGGAGGAAAAATATTAAAATCAAATATTTGATTTTTATTCGGATTTTATTTGCATTAGAAAAATTGCACGTTTTCAAAACTGCATTTTTGGGCCAAGAAAATGTTCATCCTGTTCTAATTATTTTAATTAGACGGTGAAAATTTGTTTTGGCATTTTTGGATTTTTATTTATTTTTCTACGACTTTTTTTTTGGTTCGGCGAAATTATTTAAAAAAAATCCCGATAGCGCCGACTGGGCCGAAGCCCAGCCGACGGCCCATCTTCCCCACGCCCCGTCTCCCTCCTGGAGACCGAGACGAGCACGGCAGCGCCGCCGCCCGTGTCTCGCTCGACCCCGCCGCCCCTTGCCCCTTCCCCACGGCACCCCTCCCCCTCTATAAGTACCGAGCCCCGCCACCCCTCTCCCTCACCCCGTTCCCCACCCCGAAGCCCGACGCCGA